>NC_056522.1:180341942-180343850 GCF_019175285.1 Sceloporus undulatus | reverse complement strand
TTGTAGGAAAAGCTTTTCTTCTACTCACATGGCTATATCACATTTCAAAGGTGTCATATACATGAGGTGCATGCCCTTTCAGACACAGCACAAACAGATACAAAAGTAAGCTGCAAGTATCTACTACAGTGGTACCCCGGGATACGAATTACCCAGCTTACGAATTTTTCGGGATACGAAAAAATCCCATAGGGATTTATTGTTTCGGCTTACGAAGGTTTTTTCGGGTTACGAAAAAACCCCGGCGCTGTTTTAAATGGAGCCGCGGCAGAGCCGAGGCTTTTTTTCCATTAGCGCCTATGGCAATTCGGGTTACGAAGGTTTTTCGGGTTACGAAATTAGCCGCGGAACGAATTACTTTCGTAACCCGAGGGAGCACTGTATTCCTAATATTGGCCCAGATGATTTCTTTTTCTATATGGTTTACACCAAGGAAATAAATTCATTCTTAGTGTTATTCATGAAAAGGGGGAATTCCTGTTCTCAGTACAGTGGCACTCCAAACTGCAGAACAAAAACACAGTCTGAGTGATCAATGCAGTTGGCTGTGAGCTAAAGCAAGAGCAGGCCCTGGTGGTCAGCCACTTTATTCATCAGCTTTGTTTTTCCCATAGCCAGGCACTGCACCAGCTTTTGACCCAGACTTGACTCTCTGTCCCTTGAGTTTAAATTCAGAACAGGACCTTGGCATCATCATCATTCCTCCAAAATCTCATGAGCTGCTCCTCATTCACCAACACATTTGGAATAGACAGGGATTCTGGCTTGGAGTCTTGCAAAAACCCTTTAGGGCAGCCTTCTTAAAAACAAACCCATTATACACCAAAGACAGTTCATTAAGTATGAAAGGTTTCACTTGCACCTCAGTAAGTTAGCTAAGGACAGTGATACAGCTTGAGTCCATGATCTTGGATACTGTTGGAATGTATTCAAGTTTTCACACAATACAGCATACTGACTCCAGTTTCATCACTCTCATCCCCCTCAGTAGGCTAGTCTTAAGGCTTTGATAGGAAGACAACACTATTAAAATGAGTAAATGGCACCTTTGCGTAATAAATAATTTGTAACATCACATATTTAAAACAAACTCACTTGCAATCATTATTGTTTTAGAGTTTCCTCCTAGGCTGTCTTTCAAAAGCCATGTCAAAACAGAATCTCTGTAAGGCACAAATACTTGCTTCTTCTTGGTAAGAGGGTTTGAGGCATCCTGAGATAAATCAGCTGTGAAATAGGTAAAAAGGAGGCAACATTTACACTTGAGAGGGTCAGATAAGAAGCTCAGTACAGAATAAATTAAAACAACAGACACATACCTAAGGCAGAAATAACATTTCCAAGTGTAACCAGGGATTTGTTAATATTCCCTCCTTCTTTTAATCTGACACCTGTAGCACCAGTGGCATCTGCTCTCTCACTTCCAGCAAGATCTACCAAATGTATTTTGCTCACAGTCTCACATGGCATTTCAGCATCAAACTTGGCCTACAGAAATACAAAAAAACAAAATGTTCTGAAGTGTTTCTTAATATTGTATTTAAACTGGTCCCTATTACTACAGAAATGTAGGTTTGTCAGTTATACATTTGCATCATCACCTCTGAATAGTTGCTGTAACCGAAACATAAAAGTAATTTGCACACTGGATCAAATGAAAGTGTCTTCATTTTTCTAAAACATCCCTTTGATGGAGAAGCTGGAGTGAAATAACTTGAAATTCAATAAATGCACACCTTCCGTATATATTTGCAACCCTTGATAAAAGCATTTACATTTAGATTCTCATTCCAATTCCGCCAAGAAAGTGCTCCAGTTTGTTCTTATAACAAATTATTATAGGTGATCAAGTTACTTAACCGCGCAGCACACCACCTTCCAATATTACGTAATTCTGTAAAATTCATG
>NC_056522.1:180324293-180341932 GCF_019175285.1 Sceloporus undulatus | reverse complement strand
TGTCTAGAAATCCATTTGTTTCAAATAATACTCGCATCAACAAGATAGCAACCTCACCAAGACATAAAAACCCACCTTATACCAAATCTATCATTGACCTGTGTTGCTGATAACAACTAGAAGGCTGTCATGCAGGATTCTTTCCTAACCTATCTGGAGATGCTGAAGATTGAACTTAGGACCTACTGCCTGCCATGTATGTGCTTTAGCACTGAGCTATGTTTGTATTCTCCCTCCCCATTATTGCAGCTTAAGCCACAATGGCTGTCACAAGTAGGCTATCAGAGTGTTATGATCTATTTCTTCTCATTAGACATGAATCCTTTCTCACAGAAAAAGCAGGAAATGCTTTGTAAATAATATTGCAGGGAAACTGTAGTCAAAATAAGGGAAAGAGAGCCATCTCACTCTTTGACATCTAATGTTTTTTAAAGCATGACCAAATTCTGAAAAATGGCCAAGCCCTAGAACTCAGATAAAGAATGATACACCTTTTTGATGATATAGGCAAGGATAAGCAAAGTTTGAGCCTCCAGATGTTGTTGGACTAAGGTTTCCAGCATTCCTCACAAAGGATTAGGATGACTTGGGAGTCAGGGTCCAAGAGTGGCAGACTGTCCATCACCACTACACAGTACATCTGCTGAGTAAATTCTGTTCGGTATTAAGAATAGGTGGTTGTTGTTTTAAATAAAACACAGCTTCCTACACTCATAGAATCACAGATTTAGAATCAAGTCCACCCTTTGCATGAACCAATACACATTCAAAGCACGCCTGACAGATGGCTATCCAGCCTCTGTTAAAAATCCTTCAAAGAAAGAGACTCTACCACCCTCTGAGGAAGCAGATCCCACTATCGAACAGCTCTTATTGTCAGGAGACTCTCCCTAATGTTGAGAAGGAATCTCTTCTCCTGTAGTTTAAATTCTTTGCTCGGTGCCTTAGTTTCAGGAGCAGCAGCAAACAAGTTTGTTCCATCTTCAATATGACACTCTTTCAAATATTTAAACATGGCTATCGTGTCATATCATCTCTTATCCAAACTAAACATACCCAGTTCCCTAAGCCATCCCTCATAGGACATGGTTTTTAGACCTTTTTCCATTTTGGCTGCCCTCCTCTGGACACACTCTAGCTTGTCAATAACCTTCTTGAATTGTGTAGCCCAGAACTGTGAGGCCTGGCCAAAGCAGAATAGAGTGTTCTCCATCAATTAAATGCTCTGCCTCTCTGTTCCCAGTAGTTAATTTCAGGGCTGAAACACATATGAGGCTGGCTTCAGATCCCCCCTGCCCCCTTTTTTCCTTTTTCTTTTGAAGCCAACTGTCAGTATTCCAAATTTGATCAAAGAAACTACATGACCTGGAAGAGGTATGAATGCTTCCTGTGTCATCTTCCCAGTCTAAATACTAGTCTAATACCAGTCTAAATAGGGCATGATGTCCAGACTCTTGACCATTTTGGTCACCTTCCTCTGGACATGCACCAACTTCTCAATATACTTTTTGAATTGTGATGCCCAGAACTGGACACAGTATTCTAGGGGAGGCCTGACTGAAGCAGAACAGGGTGTCACTATTACTTCCCTTGATCTAAACACTATATTTCTATTGATGCAGTCTAGAACTGCATTGGCTTTTTTTAGCTGCCACGTTACATTGTTGACTCATGTTCAATTTGTGGTCTACTAGGACTCTGAGATCCCTTTCACATGTAGTCTTTTAAGCCATGTATTCTTGATCTTATATCTATGCTTTTTTTCTGCCTAAGTGCAGTAGTACCTTACATTTCTGCTAAAAAGATACTATTATCTCTGCACAGCAATAGCCATAACCAGAAAACTTGTGAACTGGATTAGAAATGAAACCAACAGATTAAAAAAATTTACATCAAAAAAAGCCTCAGTCAGAAAACGTCACATTTCAGAAACAGTGCAATGAATTCACAGTTCTTCTCCCAGTATTTGAGATAATTTGCTTCTATTTGATTCATTAGGAAATTAATATTAAAAGCCATATTTCAATTACCTTCTCAGAGTCAGTAGGAACAACCTATAACTCAATACAAGAAATTCCACATTCACAAATAATTGCTGTTTTATTTTGGATTGTTTACCTGTGTGAAGTTGACTGTGAAAATAGCATGGGATCTGCTGCTAACATCATTCATTCCAGTTGCTGCAGTAGTCCGATTTATGTTTCCTGCTTCCATAAGTTCTTCTACATCAGTATAATTTTGTACTAAATGCTTAGACAAATCTGATAAAAACACAGGTGCATATGAATAATGGGACTGCACAATCTTCATAAAGTACAAGGGCATCCTTCCAAAATTAGGCAATATTTTTAAAAGATTTATTTACTTTAATAAGTTTTATAAACTGCAGATGACAGATAATCTTAAAATTGATAGTCTCACAAAGGAAGTAATTCCTCTAAGATAGCACTTGCTGCAATATGTAATACCTGTTTTAAAAAAGCAAAGTTTTTCCTCTTCAGAACTATAGATTAGACAAACACACATTTAATTAATTAAAACACATTTGCTTCATTAATATTAATTAATTTAAACATCAGGTAGCCCCAAGTATAATTTAATAATGTACTTCAGGTGAGGGTGAGAAAGAGAGACCAGGTGTGTTTTTACTGTTGCACAAGTGTGGAAGCTAGTTGGGGAGCTTAAGTGACCTATTTGCTTTTGCAGAAGACTTTCAGGCATGTTAAATGCTGACCCGAAGAAAAATCTGCAAACTCCCTAAACATTTTGTACTCTCAAGACAGTATGACATAAACAGGAAGGGGATAGATTAAGCCAATTAAATTCTAATAAGTGCTCTTCCATCACAAGTGTCTTTGATTTATAAGTCAGGCCCATCATTAGTCTCAAATCAATTAGCAGGACATCACACACTAGAGGAGATCTTTAAAATTTACACAGTGACAAGAGACAAACTACACACAAATTAGCAAGCTCCAGTAAGGATCATAGAAAATTATAAATTCATTTACACTTGCCTTCAGTTTATCATCAAGACAAATCTATTTAATTAAATATACAACTAGATGTAAAGTACATGGAAGTATATAGGCAGTTTCAATCCCACCTTCCACATAAGGCCCATCTTTTGGATGTTCACGGATTCTTAAGTTATTTGTTTTTGAAGACTTGCGCCTCAACAGGTCCCGGACACGCTCATTGTAAATTTCCAGGTAACTGGAACATGAAACAAATGAACTTAAAATCAGAAAGTTATCCAGGTTTAAAAGGCAGCCTATTAATTCAATCATATATAAACACCACCATTATATAGACATATTTGTATGGATTTAAACTGCAAACTTGAATGACTCCTAACTAACAGTACTAACAGTACTAATACTAACAGTGCTAATAACTTACTTCATAGAACTAATACTCTTGGAATCTAGAAGTGTTGTAAAAATGATAACCTTTCCTTACTACGAATGGCACTGAGCACCACTCACACTGGACTGGATCCAGACTTGCCCTTCTGCAAACAGAAATGGTAATTCAGTGGGTGATCCCAGTGAAGGAAAAGAAGGCGACATTGTCCAACTACCTCTAAGCTCCACAAGTATCACTTCTCATGATGTTCATCAGTTCTTACCATGGACCATTGTGATACAACAATATACTATAATATGTTTTAAATGCTAATCACAGTATGTGAGTATATGTTGTCTGTTTTGACTGCTAAAGCAGCTGTTAGTTACATTGGAACTGTTTACTGTAATTAAAATAAACTCATGAAATGGTGTAACACTACACATAGTTACACAGAGAGCTGTCTTATACCATGTCTGACCACAGGTCCACGTAGCCCCATGCTGTCGACACTGGCTAGCAACAGTTCCCTAGGGCTTTAACCAGGGATACTTCTTAGGCCAAGGAAGGGCACACTCCATAGACCAAAACCTAAAGAGCAGAATAGACCCATTCTGGCTTTCTCTGGAGGGTCACATGTACCCCACTGCTACAATTCCCACTTGGAGGAACTTAGGAATGTTGAAGCATTTTAAAGCAATTAAATATTTTTCGGTCACTTTTTTTGGGCCAAAAATACAGGGGATAGTTGTTGCTGCAGACTTTGGGCAATAATATCCTAAGGGCTGCAGTGAGCTCATTAAAGTGCTGCATGAGGTGCATAGGTCACACAATTTCCGCTCCTGTCCTAGGCCTAACTTGAGATACCAGAGACTGGGGCATTCTGAACACAAAGCCTGTGTTTTGTCAATGTGCTGTGAACCTCTTTGTGTAGATCTATTCTTTTACTTACAGTAAAGTATGAGAGAGGGACTTGCCTAAAGCAATCTTAATAATTCAGATATAAGATATTAACTGGAAGACACTCCTAGTTCATGTCCTTGACTACTACACAACACAGATAAAATTTGGCTGCAATAAACTGAAACAGTTTATAAACTACCGATGTTATGGGGGAAATACAATTTTCAGTTCTCTTTCAAGACATAAATAAAATAAAATTGTACTAACAATATAATACAAGGGCTAAATGTCGAGTAGAGCATCTCCTCCTGCTTCATCCTACCAATATGTTCTAGTTATTAGGAGAAACCAAGCAATGCTTCATGTTGACCTATAAGGCGCATACGATAGGGACATGAAATTAGGTTTCTTGTTAGCAGTACAAGACCAGAAAATTCCCTACCCAGAGGCAAATCCAGTTCACTTTGTGCATTCAGGAGACAGATCAAAAAGGTCTTGTTTGAACATGCTTTCTTAGTTCTGTTACTAATATTTAATGTTTTGTTACTACTGGGGATTACAGTACAGTACTTGTTTTTTGTGCTGGGCTACTGGATTTTTCTGTTTTAAAATTGTTCCTTAGGTTTTTAGTATATGATTGTAATTCACTCTAAGGGACCTATTTTGGTTTTAAGATGCAGAATTCAAACATAGATCAGTGGTTCTTAACCTATGGTCGGAGGACCCTGAGGAGGATGCAGTGTTCTTACATGGGACTGCAAAGCCTTAGAAGATTGTTCAGACCACCTCTTCCCTGAAATGGACCAGCTGTGTGACAGGAGCCAAGGCAAAAGCAGACAGGCTGGCTGGCTCTACATGCTACCTGTCATGTGGATTATATCCTGCCTTTTCCCCAAAATTGGTTCCGACCCTTTGCTTCCTTGCTTGCCCATCCGCTCACCCACCCATTCTTTTTTTCCCTCCCCCCTCCTCCCATCTTGAGTCTTCTTTCCTTCCTGATGAAGAAGTAAAAAAGGGAGTATCAAAGCAATTCTTTCACAAGTGATCATAAAGACGGACTTCTAGGATGGAATACAGATAGGATCTTCTCTCTCCTTTCAGTGTGAAGGAGAAAGTTACCAAGTTTAAGAACTTGAATTCATAGATGTTGGAGCAGTTGAGGCAGTAGTTCTAGGGAGGAGCAGTTGTGAGGAAGATGCACAGTGGACCCTTGTGATACGCTTGGGTTTGGTTCCAAGATCCCCTGTGGATAACAAAATCTGTGGATGCTCAAGTCCCATTAAATATAATGACATAGCAAAATGGTGTCCCTTATAAAAAATGGAAAATCAAGGTTTGATATTTAAGATTTATACTTTTTTTGAACATTTTCAAACCGTGGATGCTTGAATCTGTACATACGAAATCTGTGTATAAGAAGGGCTGATTGTAGTTGCCTCAGCCTAAGGCTGGAGATGTGAAGAGTTTTTGCTGGTGGTGTATCATTGTCTGAGCAGAGAGTTTGGAAGAAAAAAATGACATCCCCCTCCCCCAGTTGTATGCCCTCAGCTCTTTGTTTCAGGTATCCAATCTTCCCTCTGGAAAGAAGTGGGTGGAGAGAGAAAAGAATAGGTTGGCTGGTTGCCTGGCTGTCAGCTCTGCTGTGGCTCAGCTACTCAGCCCATCTCCACCCCGGAGCAGACCAGCCACATGACAGGAGCCAAGGCAAAGGCTGCCTGGCAGGCTGGGTCTGCACACTGCTGTTCAATCCACTCCAGCCACAAACTGGAGGGAAGAACAAGAGAAAAGTCTTCCATCTTCCTCTGGCACCTCTGAGGGAAGGTTAAACAAATGGTATAATTGTTAATGGTTTAGTATCCAGGTACTACTTATTATTCGTAGTATTAGGCTTGTACATTTTGAGTTAAGTCTTGGGGATCCATGTAAGTAAAAGATATTTAACAGGGGTCCCAAATTAAGAAGAGATTAAGGACCACAGACACAGGTCTTATAAAGATCAGCGGTAGCTGTATTAGCCATAAGAAAAGTCTCAAAATGTAAATTAGGGTAATATCTTTATTAAGCTAACCAAAAGACCACCAAAACGTATGTGATCTTTGAAGATCTCTACACAGATATTTATGTGTTGTTAGATGTTACAAAGATGTTACAAAATAGTGGTGGTGGGGTGTGAAGAAAAACTGACCTGACATCGAGTTATGTTATCTGTATCGTGTTTTCTGATCCTGTCACTACAGGATTGTCTCCTCCCGTACTATACACCCTGTGAACTCAAGTCCTCTGGTGGACATTTACTCCAGTCAGCCAAAACTAGGTTGGCAACTGTCAGCCAGAGGATTTTTTTCCAGCTGCCCCTAGACTGTGGAATGACCTGCTGGGAGAGAGTCAACAGCTGAAAACATCGTCCAAATTTAAAAGAGCATTAAAGACCAGTCTCTTCTGGCAGGCTTATCCAGATGATTTTTAAACTGTGAATTTTAAATGATGAATGTTTTAATATGCATACATCTTATTTGTCCTTTTAACCTGATGTGTGTTTTAACTGACGTTGTTTGTTAATTGTGGTTGTTCCTAGCCTCGATCCATGGGGAGAGGCGAATAAGAAATAATAATAACAACAACAACCCTAGTATAATGAAGGAGGAAGGTTATACAAATATAGTATGTGCCTTCTATGGTAGCCCCATGGAGATATTCAAATGAAGCTGTATCACATGATATGGTGGCATTAGGATGAACCTGGAATAGCCTCAAGGAATCCAGACATCCAGATGAGCAGAAATGTTTGATCATTTTAAAAAGATAAACTCCAGCTGTAAACTCAGCACTGTCTCTATCTTCGGTGAAGCTGAGACTATAAGCACTACCTAATAGAAATTAACTTAAGCCTTCGAGAGGTGCTAGAAAAGACCATAATGAGAAATTAACTTATGGATTTTAAATGAATTATAAATACTCAAACAGTGCACGATCACTGGACTGAAAGGTAATGAAATCAAGACTGGAATCCATTATTTACTCTGTCATAACCCTTTACTTCTTTCCCCCTCTTGAATAAACATGCTCTATCAAATGAGCGAAGGGAGAGACAACAAAAAAGGGAAGGTAAAGTCAGTCAGACTACACGGTTAATGTACAGTTATGAAGCTGCTATATAAACATACCTGACTTCTGTTCGAAACGAGGCTTCATTCCATCTTGTTTTCTCATTTATTCTATTGAATAATCCTTCACAAATCCGAGGGATTAACCCGGCATCCCCCTAAAACAATAAGAGCCATTGTCATACTGCAAAGGCAGCAACAACAGTCTGAAAAATGACAGATATAGTATTGAAAGCCAGAGAAGTGGGATTCTATTCATGAAGTGGAGTACTTAGAGGTCTTGGCTTCTCTTTCATCCCACTATGCCACCACCATCCTCTTCCCTGAAAACCTGGTATAGCTGCATGATAAATAGGCAAAGAGGAGCTGCACATGAGGAACTGCCCTCCTCCCCTCCACTTTCAGAAAAATACCTTCAGATCCAACCAGAGATTAGAGATGATCTTTTAAAAAATATAAATTAACTGAGGGTGTACTGATTTCAACAGTTACAGTGGTACCTCGGGATACGAAATACCCAGGTTACGAATTTTTCGGGATACGAAAAAATCCCATAGGGATTTATTGTTTCGGGTTACGAAAGTTTTTTTCGGGTTACGAAAAAACTCCGGCGCTATTTTAAATGGAGCCGCGGCTCCGCCGCGGCTTTTTCCCCATTAGCGCCTATGGGTTTTCGGCTTACGAAGGCTTTTCGGGTTACGAAAGCGGCCGCGGAACGAATTATTTTCGTAACCCGAGGCACCACTGTATTAGTGGCCAATTTTGAAATTACACCTTGTGCCAAATTTGGGGAACTCACTCAATGCCTGTATTTATATTGTGTGTGTGTTTGCCTTGAAGTCACTCAATGACGTATGATGACCCCATGCGTTTCATAGGGTTTCCTTAGAAGAGGAATAATCAAGAGCTGTTCTGCCAGTTCCCTGCTCTGAAATATAGCCTACAGCAACTGGTTTTCATTGGCAGACACATTACAGTGGGCTCTTGGTATCCACTGGGGTTTGGTTCCAGTACCCCTGTGGATGTATTGTTAAAATGTATGTTTTTTAAGTGCTTTGATCATTTTAACTGTATTTTATTTTTAAATAAATTATCTGTTTTAATATTACAATAGTTGTCATAGACATTTTAATTGCCATTTTTATAAATTTTTAATTCTAAGTACAGTGGGCCCTTTGCATATGCCTGGGATCCGTTCTGGAGCACACACAGCCTTCGTGTATAGCAAAAAATGTGGGATCTCAAGTCCCGTTGATTCCTATGGGCGCACACTCTTGCACACTGCCATTTTAACTCCCTGGGCTTGCCATGTGGAGAAACTTAAATCCATGTATGGCAAGTCCGCCTATGCCACGAGCATGCTGTATTTAGACTGTAAATCGTTTTGGGTCCCAATTTTGGGAGAAAAGCAGGATACAAATTAATATAATTAAAAATAAATAAATAAATAATAAATCTGGCAATCCTTGAAATTTTATAGGGTTTTCTTGGGCAAATGTTCAGAGGTAGTTTTGTCAAGTTCGTTTGGCAGCAGAAAAGGGGGATATAAATAAAGTTATTATTATTATTATTATTATTATTATTATTATTATTATTATTAATTTTTTTTTATTTGGTAGTGTTGGTAGTAGTAGTTCTTTCCTCTGAAAAATAGCCTACAGTAACCTGGTAATAGCCTACAGTAACCTGGTAATTATTGGGAGTCTACCATCCAAAAACTAACCAGCACTGACTCTGCTTAACTTCCAAGATCGACAGGATCTACTATCTTTAGGGTATATATAACAGGGGGGAAAAACAGCATACTTTAGAAAGTTAGCCACTTTTTAAAAATAAAGTAAAATTATGAGAAGGAAGACATACAGCATTTCCCATCATTGTATATGACTTCCCAGATCCAGTCTGTCCATATGCAAAAATGCAAGCATTATAACCCTCGAAAGCAGATTTGAGGACTTCAGTGCCAAGATTCTTGAACACCTGGGAAAACAAGAACAATAACGGAGAGAGAGAGACTGGTAATATTCAGTTACACTTAAATTAAATTTAAAACATAACCTCAGTAAAGAATCACAGATGCTACAACTATGGCCAGGTCCTGTCACTTTTAGCATAGCGTACATATACATCAGGGTAGTTCTGCTGGGTCCCACCATTAAATACCCAACTGTACAATGGGCATTACAGTCTTCAGCTCACCCACAGAGCAAGGATTAAGTTGTTTCCAACCCCAAATATGAGTGAGAAGAGGCTCTGTAAACACCAGGGACTGCACTGAGGCAAACTCTAAGAAAGCCCAACTGCTGGCCTCCAAAGGGTTTTTCATAGTAGTACAATGCCCCTTGTGGAAACATTTACGAAAGGTGATCAATTCAAGTATTTATTTTTTAAAGCAATAATCCTATAGTTCCTCCAACAGCATATACAAATGCAGAGTAAGCCATCTATGCTACCACACAATATCTACTTGCACATTTTTCTAAGTGGCATGCCTACTTGCAGCTTTTTCATTTGGAAAGCCCCAAATCTTCTACAGAAAAATATATCTTCAAAACCAGCATAAGAAATACAAATCTCACAAGACCACGATGCCTAAACCAGTCTTCCCAACCTATAACTTGGATGTTATAGTTGATACAGTCCCAGTGAATGTAACCTTGACACCTGTCTGTCCAATGTTAATGGATACTTTTCAGTGTGTGCAGCCTGCTGATGTGGACAGGATTGTTGGAGAGGTAAAAGCCACCACATGTGTCTTGGACTCTTGTCCCTCTTGGCTTATTAAACAGACCAGAGGGGAACTGGCTAAGTGGGTAAAAGGAGGTAGGTAGTCAATGCCTCCCTACAACAAGGCAGAGTTCCATCTTTCCTAAAGGAGGCAGTTGTTTAAAAAAAGTCATCCCTAAATCCCACAATAATGAATAATTATCATGCAGTGTACAACCTACCATTTAGGGGCAAGGTTTTGGAACATGTGGGGTTTCTGGATGAAATGAATTATCTAGATCCATTACAATCTGGTTTCAGGCCTGGCTATGGAACAGAGACAGCCTTGGTCACCTTGGTGGATGACCTATGCAGGGAAATAAACAGGGGGAGTGTGTCCCTATCAGTTCTTCTGGATCTCTCGGCAGCCTTCGATACCATTGACCATGGTATCCTTCTGGATCGCCTCGCTGGGATGGGACGTGGAGGTACTGTTTTATAGTGGTTCCATTGTTTCTTGGAGGGTGAACTCAAAAGCTGGTGTTAGGAGACTCCTGCTAGATTTCCTGGCCATTGGCCTGTAGAGTCCCTCAGGGTTCTCTGTCATCCCTATGCTATTTAACATATACATGAATCTGCTGGGAGAGGTCATCCGGAGATTTGGGGTGCGGTGCTATCAATATGCTGATGACATTCAACTGTACTATTCCTTTCCACCTCAATCCAAGGAGGCTATCCTGGTCCTAAACCAGTGTCTGTCAACAGTAATGGACTGGATGAGGGCAAACAAGTTGAAATTTAATCCAGATAAGATAGAGGTGGTTGAGATCAGTCGGAAGGCAGATCAGGGAATAGGGATCCAGCCTGTGTTAGATGGGGTCACACTGCCCCTGAAGACACAGGTTCACAGTTTGGGGGTACTCCTGGACTTGGCTATGAACCTGAGGTCCAGGTCTCTGCAGTGACCAGGAGTGCTTTTGTACATCTAAAACTTGTGTGCCAGCTGTGCCCATTCCTTGACATGTCGGATCTGGCATCAGCAGAAGTGTTGTGACAAATCAATTTTTTTCTTCTCTCCCATTGAGAATTAGATGCAAATTTTTTTAAAAATATATTCTTTTGAAAAGTCCCACTTTCAAAAGGTTATTTTTTTTCTCTCCCTGCCAAGAAGTATTTTTCACAGATTTCTTGCGTGAAAATAGAAGACAAGGAAGGCGAACACTAATTACCTGGCATTTCAAACTCAATTAGCATGTCAAAAGGAGGTTTGGCAGAGGTTTAAAGAATATTCCTCTGCTAGAAAAACCCAATATGAATGGTAGCTTTGCTTATGCAAAATACTAAAATCCTAGCTATTGAACTAAAAACCAAACTTCTTACTCCTTGATCAAGAAGTGCTCACAATTTCTTCTCTTTAAAAAGCTTTCAAAATCTTTGAATAACAGATATTTCTTCTGTTCCGTTTTGACGGATATTCTTTACACCACTACTCAACGGTACATGCCTTAGTTACATCCCATTTGGACTACTGTAATGCGCTCTACTTGGGGCTGCCCTTGAAGAGTGTTCAGAAACTTCAATTGATCCAAAGAGCTGCAGCCAGGCTCCTAACAGGGGCAGGTTACAGAAATCATATAATGCCCCTGTTAAAACAGCTCCACTGGCTGCCAGTTTGTTTGCAGGTGCAATTCAAAGTGCTGGTGATGACCTTTAAAGCCCTATACGGCTCAGGTCCAGGCTATCTGGCAGACTGTATCTCCATCTATGAGCTGGCTGGGGCTCTGAGAACCTCTGTGGAGGCCCTTCTCTCCATCCCATCCCCATTACAAGCATGGTTGGTGGGGACATGAGAGAGGGTCTTTTCCGTGGCTACCCCTAGACTCTGGAACTCTCTGTCCAGGGAGACCAGAATGGCCCTTTCCTTGTTGGCCTTCTGTCAACAGGTGAAAAGCTTCCTTTTCAGACAGGCATTCAAAACAGAAAGCTTTTAAAGATCGGCCTGGGGTGCTATATTATTTCAATATATTATTTTTATATGTTTTTAATCGTATCGTTTTATAATGTTGTAAGCTGCCCTGAGTCCCAATCCTGAAAGAAGGGCAGGATATAAAAATAATATTAATAATAATAATAATAATAATAATAATAATAATAATAATAATACTTTACAAAGAGTGTAGATAACTGTAATTTTTAATCCCCTCTCAGACATCTATATCATTGTCAATGTGCAGACAGATCAGGAAAAAACAGAAAACTGTATTATTACATTTTCATTACAAAAGAAAATGGGAAGTTCCTAGCTGCCTACCATTTCCTGAGATGCATAGTTTGGACTTTTAACATCAGCTGAGAAGTAGGAGAAATCATATGTAAATGTTTTAATCCGTTCTCTTCCCATATCTCCAGTTCCTCCATCAGGAATCTAAAGGAGAAGCAGCAGTAAATCATCAGTGTTTTCCAATTTATAACTATATGAATTTACAGCACTTTCTTTGGCGATCACAAGTCTATTAACAGAAAGCACTTCAACATTACCTACCTCTTTTACTAGTTCAACAAAACTGATGCATAAACATAACACAAAGGCTCCTTGAGTATGTAAAGATAAAAAATTGAGTTTGGAGTTCAATATCAGTATACATTTATGCTCACAGAATTTTGATTCACTTTGCCTTGTACTTTATTTGACAGAAATAATAAATGGTGTCTCTGTATCATTGGTTTAAGGCCAGAAGTACAAAGTAAGAACACTGCCCACCTAAATATTTGTTCATTAAAATGTATTGTTTCATAAAATAAATTGGAGTAAAAATAAATTAACACATTATCAGTCAAGCATAGGTACTGTTTTATTTTGTTGCATATGTCTATTAAGCCCATGTACATCTATAATAGATAGCTCATTTTCAATGTGTTGTCTTTAAAAATGTGTGAAATATATAACAGTGATGTAGCATAACTTTAAACATGGGTACATATTCCAGTAAAAGTAACTCAAGTATGAAGCCTTGAATTTCTCTGTATAGGAAGTCAATGAAATACACTTTATTGAATTTTCTTGTTAATTATATATTTCAGTAAAACTATCTTTTGGGGGACAGTGTATTTTAAGCTTGTAAAATTAAGATCACTAAATCTAAATCAGACAAACCAAATTAGACCCTTATTGATTAAGAGCACACTCCTCGGAACCTACCACTAATTTGTTATTGTCCAAGAAAAAAAATCATTTGTCTGCAACTAGGGTTGCCATGTCCCCTCCCCCGGCGGGACAATCCTGCTTTTCTACCAGGCGGGGGCGCCCCGTCCCAGTTTCTTCCTGGACCTGGGATTGCCCTGGCGCCGCTGGCGCCGCTGGCGCCGCTGGCTGGCAAGGCAGCAGTGACCAGCGGAGGAGGAAGAGGAGGAGGAGGAGGAGGAAGCAGGAGGATGAAGGAGGAGGAGGAGGAGGAAGAAGAGTAGCAGCAGCAGGAGGAGGAGGATTTCCATTCCATTTGTACAGGTCTGCTTTGTTTTAACAATGATAGTGGTGATGATGATGATATCAGTCAATTTCTGAGGCATGCACTCTTTCTGAAGGCGAAACTGTGTGACTTTCTAAAGTGCATTTCTGTGTGTTTTTGGTGCTTTTAGTGCTAAAAGGTCTGCTTTAACAATGATGATGATGATGATGGTATTGATATCAGACAGCTTCTGAGGCATGGCCAAACTCATGCGCAGTGAAGAAAAACCAAAGTCCTTTGACCAAGTACACACTTCTGAGAAGTACAGTTGAATCCGAGGGCAAATCCACTTCTTGTTAAACCACCTTCACATATTCAATATGCATAGCCACCTGAACCCATGTTCAGTGTGAACCCCTCTGAAATATGCAAGAGGCAATGTTAAAATAAAGCCATGTTCAATGCCCAAATGTGCTGTTTGGAATGCGGGGAGGAGGGGTTGGCCAGAAAGGGAAGTACATTTCTGTCATCTGTGTAGGAATAATGCCATAATATCCTCCATTTTGATCATGCCTAAGAAACATGCATTTATATTAACATTTTTAAAAAATCATCAAATTTTTTCGCGTGTCCTCCATTTTTAAAAAGTGTCCTACATTTGAAAATATTGTCCTACATTTGTCCCGGTTTGGAGGTCCTGACTTATGGCAACCCTATCTGCAACAGAGGATACATAACCACTCTGACCCATTTCTACAGAACTGTGACACTCTTCTGTTCTACTCTGGCTTCCCAGGAAGTGAATTAAAGAAGAAAGCATATTATCAACAGCAGTTAAAAAGACTCACCTTAATGTTTGTAATTGCCGTTTTATTTTTCTCCATTGAAATTATAAACTTAGCATCAAGATCCTTCTCCCTGTAAAATTACCATGATAGGTTAATACTAGTGCAGAAAAATGAATTAAAGGCAATGGCTATAATCCTCTTAGGACTTAACACTAGTGGTCAGGCTTTCAAATGTTTTGCAATTTGAGATTTTGAGCCAAAAAACTCCAACTGTCAAATGGACCATTTGTAATCCTGGGGGCATTTTTTGGCCGCAGAGTGGAATATAAATGATTTTTTAATAAATATAAAACTATTACATGGTAACAAGGACTCCACAATAGCAGGCAATAAATCCGGATTATAAACAAACAAACAAAATCTTCCATTTGACCATCTGATATCAACTAAAGAAGCCTAAGGGAACATAGCTTTTGCTAATTCCATCTGAAAACTCTTAACATAAGATTAGGTTGAATAGTCTTTTGATATTGTTAGTATTGTTGCACCACTCTGGGTCCCTGGGAAAAGAACAAGATACAAATACTAATACTCTACTAATACTACTAATAATAATACTTTTATATACCTTATGAAGACGACAGAAGCATCTGCACTGCTAATAATCCGACATCACTTTAATGGCCATAGCTCAGTGCTTTGCTCTGGTACCCCAACAAATTCCATAGCACTGAGCCATGACTACTAAAGTGGTGTCAAATTGGATTATTTTTGCAGTGCAGACACATCCTAAATTTGGTTGTTGTTGTTGCTGTTTTTGTTTTCACTACTGGATATTGTGTGTGGGAAAGAGTAGGTTGGGGCACCATCCTTTTTTTTTAATTAATCTTTTATTAGTATTATAAGCTAAATACAAAAATATAAGAAAAATTTTATGTAATATTCCACCTATATATGATATATCACATTAGTTATCCATTCTTTACTACCTTATATAAATCTATTCATATCAAACCATTTAATTTTAATTAGACCAGTAATTTTTTTTAGAAAAAAACATACATAAAGTTATTAATATCTTCATTCTTCTTGCTTCCTCTTTTCACCATATACTTTTCATAGTTACACAAAGGTATAATACTATTAATTATATTACTAATTCATTTTCCCCCTTCTTTTTCTCTTTTTTTTCCCCTTCTTTCCCCCCCCCCCCTTTGCTGGGACACCATCCTAACTTCTGCCCAACATATTAGAAACTCTGCTAAAGAGATCCACTAAATCTTTCTCATATGTATTCCAACAAGGACTCCTCAGTAGTGGGCAGTAAATCTGGATTATAAACGAGGAAAAATTCTATTTGACCTTCTGGTATCAACTAAAGAAGCTCAGGGGAACAGCGCTTTTGCTAATTCCAACTGAAAACACACAGCACAAGACAAGGTTGAATAGGTATTGCAATTTAGGTGTGAAACTAATGCCGGGAATTTGCTTTAGGATATAAGACAGGAGTGAAATAAGGGTCAGCCAACGGCTGACTATATAATTCTTCTCCTTAGTAATAAAGACAGTGAGCTTGGAGGCTGGGTTGGTACTCAAATCTAGCTAGTAGCTTCTTTTTATTGCAGTTTTCACGTTTTCCATAATCATAGCAAAACAACTTCCAGGTTCATAAGCAATAGTCAACATGCAAATATCCTCGGGTACAGTTTTTAGCATCTAAGTATTTTTTTAAAATGCTTTATTAAATGAAATTATTAGTCACAAGGCCAAAGCAAAATAAATCTGGCTATATCAGTTAAAAAAGCCAATACGATCCTAGGCTGCAGCAATAAGAGTGTAGTGTCTAGATCAAGGGAAGTAATAGTGCCACTCTATTCTGCTTTGGTCAGACGTCACCTGAAATACTGTGTCCAGTTCTGGGCACCACAACTGAAAAAGGATGTTGTTCAGCTGGAGAGTGTCCAGAGGAAGGCGACCAAAACAGTGAAAGGTTTGGGAGCCATGCCCCTTGAGGAGCAGCTTAGGAAGCTGTGTTTAGCTTGGGGAAGAGAAGATTACAAGGTGACAGGGCAGTCATGTTTAAATATTTGAAATGGTGTCATGTTGAAGAAGGAACAAGAATATTTTTTGCTGCTTCAGAGACTGCAGAGATTATAAAACCGGGGGGGATGGGGGGGTAAGCAATCGCTTTGAATATTTTCAGACAACATTGCGTTTATCCAGGACTTAACCCATGAAAATCCAGGAATGCTCCAGCAACAAACCATTCACAGGAAGGAATTCCTGGATCTTCATGGGTTAAGTCTTGGATAAACGTAATGTTGTCTGAAAATCTTCAGAGCGGTTGTGCGATTTTGCTGAGAGTATGCCTTTTTCTTCTCCAATTTCCCCATCTGACAATCTCCTAAAACACAGAGCAATGGATTCAAATTACAGCAAAAGAGATTTCACCTAAGCATTGGGAGGAATATCCTGAGTCCTGACAGTAAGAGCTGTTTGACAGTGGAACACACTCCCTCTGAGAGTGATGGCGTCTCCTTCTTTGAAGGTTTTTAAACAGAGGCTGGATGGCCATCTATTGGGAATAATAATAATAATAAAAATAGGATTTATTTATATGCTGCCCAATCACTGGGAATCCGGGTGGCTTACAACCGAGGGGATAATAGACAGTTCCCTGCCCTCAGGCTTACAATCTAAAAAGACATGACACAAAAGAAGGAGGGAATGGCTGGGGGGGAGGATCAGGTCCAGCAGTTCTTCTCTCCCTCTGAGGCCTGGACCAAGGCAAATGGACTGGAGGGAGGGCTCTTTTTCTTAATCGAAGCCGGGCCCAAATGGCGTTGGGCCTGTCCTTTCGCTCCCTCCCAGGCCAGAAGATGACAGTTGGAAGGAGGGAGGGGAGGGCCCTTCCTGTTCAGGCCCGATAGCATTGGGCCTGTCCTTTCATTCCCTATGCTTTGATTGTGTCTTCGTGCATGGCAGGGGGTTTGACTCAATGGCCCTTGAGGTCTCTTCCAACTCTATGATTCATTACAAACACTGTACTCCTAACAAACCTATTAAGGCTTTGACTCACTGCTGTTGGTCATAAACGGCCAACCAGAAGCAAGTGGGAAGCTGGACAACAAGAGTACATGCCAGAGTATGGCAAACACACAGCAGTGAAGAAAGTATAATATAATTAAAATAATGCAAAATGAACAGAAACAGAGAAAAATAGAATAAAATGAGCAAAAACAGATATTTACATGTTTGGAATTTTGCAGGAGAAAAATGCTATAGAATAGATGTCTGCAAGCAGTCAACCAAGACACAAAAGCTGAGACTGAGGGTGCATCTAC
>NC_056522.1:180320441-180324193 GCF_019175285.1 Sceloporus undulatus | reverse complement strand
ATTATTATTATTATTATTATTATTATTATTATTATTATTATTATTATATTTATCTATATCCTACCCTTTCCCCAAAATTGGGACTCAGAGCAGCTTATCGTATTAAATATTAATAGTATTAAAAATCAGTACAATTAAAAGCTTACAAAAGTGCTACCTTAAAATAGAATTAAATCATTACAATATTAAAACAGATTGCATGTTAAAATAATAAAATACAGTTAAAAATATAAAAATGTTTAAAACAGTTTAAAACAATACAACATCCCAACTCGTTCTTTAAAAACTTTCTGTTTTAAAAGCCTGTCTGAAAAGGAAGATCTTAGCCTGAGAAGGAAGTTCTAGAATCCAGGGGTAGTCATGGAAAAGGCCCTCTCTTGCGTCCCCACCAACCGTGCTTACGATGGGAATGGAAGTGAAAGAAGGGCCTCTCCAGAGGATCTCAGAACCGGGAGATATGGTCTACCAAATAGCCTGGACCTGATCCTCTTCATTAAATGGAGAAGAAAGAGTATCATATGGTTCACATGCTGGCTTGTACTGCTAGCTACAGCAACCATAAGGCAAACCTATCATACATTTTCTTGGCAGGATTTATTCAGAGGAGGTTTGCTATTACATTGCCCTGAGGCTGACAGCATGTGACCTGTCCAAGGTCACCTAGTGGATTTCAATGCCTACTGGGGAAATCAAATCCTGGGCTCCAGAGTTGTAGTCCAAAACTCAAAACACTATGCTATGCTGCATAACGGTAACAAATTACTTTTAAAAAGTAATGCCCATGGTCTCTTCATACATCAGTTAACTGAAGCTATATTTTTTTTTTTGTCAGCATATCTTTGTCTTGATTACCAGAGCTGCATAAAATTCAACAACAAAATATAACTTATCACTGAGGTTAAAGCACACAAACAGAGCCAGAATGTATTGGCTCAAATCTAAAAGACTATGAGGGAAGAGAGAAAATAAATAACTGTTCCTCAGTGGTTAGAATTAAAGGTTGGCATAGGCAGGCATTTGCCAAAGCTGTGTCCTAGCAGGCAGGACTGCAGCGCTAACCTCAGGAACCAATGCTATGCCTCTCTAGTATTTACCGGCTGTTCACCTGCCCACTTCACAGGAGTGAGAAGGGCAGGGGAAGGGAAAAGGAGGAGAACCAGGAGCAGCTGCATCCAATGCCACCTCTGTTTACTTTTTCCCTGGGCAGACAGGATCCAGGGGCAGATGAACAGATGGGCACCGGCAACAGCAGTGGAGGACTGAGGACTATTCAAATGGAGAGGGGCTTGAAGCCATCTTCTTCAAAGCCCTGCTGATGGTCCAGGGATGTAGCCAAGGGGGGGGGAGTTCTTGGGGTCCGGACCCCCTCCTTCTATTAGAAAAATGAATGGTGTGTGCTGCTGCGCCCCCCTGCCCACACCCCTCTGTCGTGGGGGGCAATCGCCCGCCCCCCCCCCCCCCCCTTCCTAAAATCCTGGCTACGCCCCTGGATGGTCTGACTGACTATATTCTATCTGAATTCCAACCATCAGCATACAGAAGTTGGTTGATAACTTTGAACTCCTGCCACAAAGGTAAGACCAGGTCATTGCCATGATGAACATCTTTTGCCCACTCTCGTCCCATTGCAGTGCTGCCTCTGTAGAATGAAAAACAGTTGCCTATTAATAGGAGTTGTCTGGTTCTGTGCAAGCATGAAAATGCCTTCTTTCAAGAACCACTAATTACAGTTTTGTTGATTCTTTTTAATTGACTGAGCTGAAAAATCTAATTGTCTGGATTGCACAAAGCCCTGCCACAGATACCTTGTGCATGATGAAGTGGCTGCAATGAAGTGGCTTCTTTCTTTGCATGAGGGAGGGGGGGGAGGAAGTTAATACTGGGCTTCTTTCCATTTGACTTTCAGGAAAAAGAAGAAAGAGCACATTATGGAAGTGTTCAATATGTGGTAAATACAGCAAAGCTGCAGGTGTATGTTATTTATTATCTAACATCTTTATGCACAGCAAGACATAGTGGGAAGAGAACATGGTTTTCTTCCTGAAAATATAAACATGAATAAAGATGTTCTGCATTATCCTTTTGCTTTCACAAGTGCTCAATGAAGTTGCTATTAGTAGAGGCTATGGCCCTTGCATCTAGGAAAAGCTTGGAGGTAACACACTAAAAGCAACATATTTTCCTAATCCGTTGTTGTTGTTGTTGTTTTAATAACAAATATGACATTACAAAAGTGACGTAAGAGAGAAAAATATGTTGTTATAATTTTTACTGAACAGGTGACATTTTCCAGATGATACATCAAGTTACTTTTTATAAATGCTTACAGCACATTTTTTTCAAGTATTATCCCTTTTCTCTGATGAAATTCAAAGGTAAAAGAAAAGCAATGAGTAACTCAATTCCTTATTGGGTAATAATAAAAAGTACTTATTTGATTTTGTATAAAAGCACAGGTCCCAGAACTGTCCAGCCAACATGGCTATGGCATTTTTTTTTTCCAAGCTCCGATAACACGATAAATAATGAACTACTTTTAAAAAGTTATTTCCAGACTCTGATCTAGATATGGAGGGCACTGCTTATAGGTATCATATAGGTAGCAAATAGATTGCTATGCTGGATGTCTGCAGAAGGAGAAAGAGGATCCTTTATTTATATTTATATGGAAATGTATATCCTACCCTTCTGCTCCTTATCCTGGCCAACTAAAAAGAATTAAATCTAGCTGTAAAATACAATAAAATTTCAGTGTTTATTCACTCAAGTTCACACAATAATTTACCTGCTGATCAATTTATGTCTTCATAGAAACAAAAAGTGATAGAAGTTAAGGTTGGTAATAATAGGGAAAGTATAGTTATGCTCCCATGAATGTATTCAAAGTATAAACTGTGTCTCTCTGTTTCCAGTGTTCAAAATGTTTTCCAAGACAGTTAGATCCCTCATTATTTTGAACCAGACAAGATCCTAATAGTAAATAATTTACAGTTTTTCAGTGTTTTGATTTCCATATTGCCTTTCTTTATTAGAAAAGACAAATGAACTGGCACTAAACCAAGTGTTGGTTTCTTTTCCTTAAAACCCAGCACTAGATAATGACTTCTGAATAATAACTGTCCTATTTAAAGAACACTTAAGACACAATTATTTATCATTATGCCCTCCAAGCACTATCCCTCCAGAGAGTCACCTCTTCCAACTATTCATTTTTTTAAAATAGCACTTTTGTCATTAGTTGTCAGTTGTACACCTCATAGCTCTATATTAGATGGTGCCTATTCTGATTATAAACACAGAGGACTTTGTCAAAATGTTCCTTGAAGCCTTTTCTTGCCCTCCATCCTGTCTTACTTCAGTGGTTTTATGAGTCATAGAGCAAAGAGCATTTCTTTAATTAAAAAAACAAACAAACACCCTTCAAACAGTGAAAAGCAGGGATGCCAGCAAGCACATTCCAAAGAGTAAGGTGTGAGATTAAAAAGTTGTGTTCACTCATGTTGCCCTTAAGCCAATTTCCTCAAACCATTAGAAGTTTAACTGTTCTTTTCCTGTACAGTACTATTAGGCTTAGTAAAACAAGGTCTTAGTAAAACAAGAGCAGGTTCAGAGAAGGGCAACAAGAATGATACGAGGTATGGAGAACAAAACATATGGGGATAGGTTGAGGGAGTTGTTCAGCTTGGTGAAAAGAAGACTGAGGAGATAATAATAATAATAATAATAATAATAATAATAATAATAATAATAAT
>NC_056522.1:180316918-180320341 GCF_019175285.1 Sceloporus undulatus | reverse complement strand
CTCTTTGTCAGAGGCGACCAAAGACCTTTTAAAACTACAAATCCTAGTATTCCATAGGATGGAGTTGCAGCACTTAAAGTGGCGTGAAACTGCATTATTTCTACAGTGTAGATGCACCCCTAGTCTCAACACACACTGAAATGCTGAAGGAAAGTACTCCAATGGTCTGGACTAGGTGGGAAACCAACAACTATTTCATGCTTTATTCACAAAAGACAGATACATTTGCTATTTTGAAGTTACATTAATGAAGCTTCAGCTACAGAATAAGCCACTTTTCCTGGCAACTGTTCGTAATTTTGTTCCATATTCCTGGAGAAAAGGCGAGCAGCAGCACCTGATCTTAATATCATGCCAGTCCAACCAGTTTAGCCAGTTGTTCTTATGATCCATTTGTGGTGGCGTGAGATATTTTACAGCGGTTCATTAATGACTGCATCTACTTCTTCTGAATATACCCTTTTGCTGTCACAGGAAGATGAATCCAATGAGCTCAAGATATCTCTCATTGTGATACAACCAAGGAATGAATCATAAAAACCTTTTTGCCCATTTAGCAGTAGGCAAAATAAATTATGGATACGAAAGGGTGTCTCCACAGACATTAAATACTGCATAAAGGAAATGAGACTTTCTTCTATTTTCTTATGAACAGAATTTGCACATAAACCATGTTTGCACAGAAACAGTGTAGTTTAAGCCAAATGCAAATTGGCTATGTAAATTTTCTCTGCATATAAACTGCACAGAGTTGCACACAAGTGTGCAAAATCACCAAATAAAAATAATGCTCAAAACTCTCAGACTCTTGCCACTGAAAAGAAATGTTTGAAATGTTTGCTTGCATGCCAACAATCAACCATGCAAAGATTTAAAAGCCTACTAGAACATATTTTAAAGATGCAGTTAGATCAACTCAGTATTATAGAGGTTAGGGACCCTCTGCCCTTGTCTCAGACCCCTTGCACTTACTCTAGGCTAAGAAAGCAAAGTATAGCTACTAGGTATATCATGAACCTGATCATTTCAGAAAAGCATTACTAAAATCAGTGTTCTCCCAATTCCTACTAAAGAAAATAATTTTCCTCAAAGTTGCTCAAGAGAACTACCTTTAAGATTTTCAAAAAGCAAAAAGCTGTCATAAGTCATGTAAATGACTTCTTATTTTTCATAAATAAATCCCTACAACTTTGGTAGATGTTTAAGAACTCTCATTACCAGCAATGTGCTACAGAAGAGGACTCAGATCAAGTTCAAAAGGAAGGCCAGGAAAACATTAGAACTGTGCATGACGGAACTTAATACTGCAAGTCTAAAATGTCTACTACAAATAAATCCTACTTAGAAAAATAGGGTCCTTGAGATACTATTACAGTAATTAAAGAACAAGTGCAACATTTTATATCATATATTCCAGGGGAAGCTAGATTGCCCTTAAAAGCAGCATGTACTGTTAGCCCTTAAAACTAAATGTTGTGAGGAGCCTATCTAGAGCCAGGGATGTTAACCTGAAACAGGTTTAGGGTCAATTGTGCTGGCTGAGCACCATCATCATCATCATCATCATCATCTCTCCTCTCCATCTCTCAGATATGTGCAAACACACACAAATGAATTGTCCTAAATTCCTCACTCTGAGGCTATCAGTATAACTGCTGCAATGCACTCTTGTACTAGATATTTCTGCTAGTACTGTACAATAAGGATGCTTTTTATAATACCCACCTTTTCATTTACAGCAGCTCAAGCAGAGGCCATCAAGAGATATTTTTATGATACATCCATTCAGTGGCACAGTTGTGTGCCTTCAAACTGTTCCTGACTAATGGTAACCTATCTTGGAGTTTTCTTAGCAAGAGTTGTTCAGAGGGGGGTTTGCCTTTGCCTCCCACTGAGGCTGAGAAAGTGTGGCTTGCCTAAAGTCACCCAGTGAGTTTCCATGGCTGAGCGGGGATTCAAACCCTGGTCTCCAGAGTTGTCGTCCAATGTTCAAACCACTACGCAACACTGCCACAGACTAAAAAGAAAAATTTTATGAAATCCAGTGTGTTATGATGGTTTTGAATGTTGAAATAACACTACAGGAGATCAGAGTTCAAAGTCTTACTGAGCCATTGAAAACCACTGGGTGACCTTGAGCAAATCACACTCTCTCAGCCTCAGAGGAAAGCAAAGGCAAAGCTCCTCTCAATAAATCTTGCCAAGTTGTCTTAATTTGGAGACTTGAAGGCACACAGCAGCAATCATGTGTCCAGAGCCTAAAGCCAAAATGATGCTCATAGAATGCTGAATCCCCATCTCCAACCTGCAAGGACTGGGAATTTCCCAGTCCCTTGTGTGTGGGGAGGATACAGGATTGTGAGAGTACAGTATTGCCTGCTCTCTGCTTCCATTCACTGAAGATGTTCGCCCAACTGTGTTGGATACCCGGCTAGGCATCCTGCAAACTTCTGTTAGTACTTCTCATCCTTTCCTCTCTCGTTTTATGATGACACATGAGGAGGCCAACCTGAAAGAGTCAACCTTTCAAGCATTCTGTATCTTGTACTCAAACAATGTTTCTACTTTTGTTCAAACAAATTACTGTGTCTAATGTAACTAGAGAAAAACATAAGTAAACACTAGAACCCATGATAGCAAAGACTAAGATGAAATATCAGCAATTCCCAAAGTTTAACAAAGCTTCTCTGTAAGCTTTAAGCATTGTTAAGAAGCCACTAAATATTAGAAAAAGCAGGCTAATGCTATATCAAACATGATATACCTTATCATGCTATGTATACGTCAATGTTATATCTAAGTTGAGGGCAGGTTTAAGGCAAAATTATACATTTTGATACAATGCATGGATAAAATTAGGTTAAACTCAGTAGGGGCATGTAACAAAGGATATAGATGATGGAGCAAAGGAAGCCAAAAATTGCAATTATTTTCCCATCCAAGTATTCAAAAAGGCCAGAAGCAGTGCCACGGCAGAAATTAGAAGCTGGTGATTCTTTTAGGTTCCCCCGGATGAACTAAGCTCTCACCTTTCACCTCTCTACACAGAGAAGGAGATGGTTCCTATTTTGATATGAGTTAAAGTGAAGAGTTAAGGCATAGTATTTACATTGACCCATGGCTAAGTCTACCCAGGTTTATTCGGGTCAATTATTTTAACTACAGTTTATAGACTTATACGTGAACATATATACAGTAAAATAATACAGTGTACCCACATCATACGTGGGCATGCTTATGCTGAAAGCCACTCACCATAAAAAGCAATGGTGTGTGATCCCGTGGCACGCACGCCAGGCTATGCTATGTGCACAAGCCCCATTGTTTTAAATGGGCCTTGAGCATCTGCAGAATTTCCCTTACGCGAGGGGGGGGGTGTCCAGAATGGATCCCCTGCATGTAATTTAAAACATTTGCTTGGGT
>NC_056522.1:180277608-180313918 GCF_019175285.1 Sceloporus undulatus | reverse complement strand
ACAGATTGAAGTACAGGCATCCGCATCAAACCCAAATTACTGTGGAAAACTAGGTGACTCCCTCATTGTTAGAATCCCAAATGCCAAGGAACATGTACAGGCTGAAATATCTCTCCCCCCCCCCTCAAAAAAAGCACAAGCTTAACATTTGCTTTCAAAAGTTGCTTGATTTCAACAACAGAGGAAGCCATCTTAAGCTTTTTTGAAAAAATTACAAAATACTTGAACTAGCAGAACAATTGCAACTTTTGACCACCACTGATACTTCTGCCAAATTTTTCTCCAGAAGTACATCTGGTCTGCATCTGACTTCCTGAATCTATTGGCACATGATAACACATTTCTCTATGCCTAGTAGTGTGCCATAGCACAGCTCTTCAAGGAAGCTGCAAGTTAGTTGAAAGTCTGGAGGATACCTGCAGTGATTCTACCCAACAAATGTGAAGTATATATATGACATCAAGCACATAATTCTTTATCACCTTTACATTAAAACTAGGCTGAACCACTGCTTTTGTCATGCTGAACACCACACTAAAAGCATCCTGTGAGTAATTTCAGTACCTTGTAAATGAAAGTTTGAATTCGAGCTGCGTGAACAAGTAGTGTCTAGTTCAAATCTCTGATCTGAATGCAAGGTTGATTTAGATACATCATTCTCTTTCAGCTTTGCTCCCCATCTGCAGTATAGATTCACTCAGAGTACCTTACAGGACAGGTCAGTACCAGCAATGTATGCCCTAAGATGCTGTTGGAGTGAAATTTCCATTACAGTACTAGCTATCCTGGGTAGGGATGGCGGAAATTGCAGTCCAACAAATTCTGGCCCACCCTTAGTGTTGTTGTACTAAGGATTCCAAAACACTGACCCAATTAGAATGTACATTTCCTGGCTAACATAGAGTTTAATACTAGAAACAAAGTTTGGCCCACCGGCTACCCATACCTCCTTCGATAATTTAATTCTTGTAGCATCTTTGAGACTAACTGTGCAAAAGATGTTGTAGCATAAGCTTTCGTATACTTGGTCTGCTTCTTCAGATGCATGGAGTTCACTTGTAAAATACCAATTACACTTGTAATTTTAAAAAGCTTAAGATAGGCTTCCCCAGTTGTTGAAATCAAGCAATATTTCAAAGCAAATGATAGGCTTGGAGTTCACTCCATGCTTCGTAGGAAGTAGACCAAGTCTATGAAAGCTCATACAACAACTTCTTTCGCAGTTATCCTTAAAGGTACTACAAAATCTCTTTGCATACTGATATTCCAGACTAACACAGCTATGTCTCTGAATGCTAGTTTAATTCTTGTTAGTTTTCATGCCAGATGATCCTGGCTAACTTTCTTTTCTGGCCCCATACAGACAGGCCAAAATAAAGCTGCTTGAGGTCACTTTAGAGGTATGCTGTTTAAATGATGAATGCGTCCTAAGAGTCCGGAAGCTGCGCCAAAGCCACGATCCAATCCTAAGACTGGAGCACAGCTTTGGCACAGCTTCCAAACTCTTAGAATGCATGTATCATTTAAACAGCATACCTCCACAGTGACCCGAAGCAGCTTTATTTTGGCAGTCTGTATGGGGGTTACAACCAAAATAGGAACTGTGGCCTGTTACAGACTGCCAAAATAAAGCTGCTTGGGGTCTCTTTGGAGGTATGCTATTTAAATGATGCATGGGTCCTAAGAGTCCAGAGGTCACGCCAAAGCCACACTCCATTCCTAAGTACTGGAGTGCAGCTTTGGTGCAGCTTCCGGATTCTTAGGATGCACGCATCATTTAAACAGCATACCTCCAAAGAGACCCGAAGCAGCTTTATTTTGGCAGTCTGTAACAGGCCTGTGTCTTGAATTGTGGCTGAAAGGTTAGCAAACTGGGATACACGCACAATTCTCCATTTTAGACCCAACAGAGAACTTGTGCTTAAGCTAACCAGTGCTGGTGAGACTGATACTCATTCCTAGCTGGTTTTGAAAACAGTAAAGAATAAATTCAGACTCAACAAACATTAAGTACTCTGCACTCTTTGAAGTGCTATGTTATTACTACTGTTATGAAAAACAAGGATAATAAATGCTACCTCATTTTAGCAAATAACTACATACAGGTACTTTGCTGAAAGCATGACAGCATTTATAAGAATTTTCTGTGCACCCTGTTCAGTTCAGCTTCAGGTGTTTCCCATCAAACAACTACAACCCATGGAATCAAAGCAGCTTAAGGTTAGAAGGTATGTAACCTTCAGTTGGCAGAAAGTCTGGCAAAATAAGATTAATTATCTTTGGAAAAATTCAGACAGTATGGTTCAACACTGGAAGGAAACTCTTTTTAAAAAAAGCCACCTCTCCACATTTTCAAAACAGTCCAACCACAGATTATCGCTCCACTCCACTATTACAATATAGCAAAGGCTAAATGCACAGATAATTATGTCAGGGATCAAGAAACAGATAAATATAAGGATTAATTGGTAACTAATTTTTTCACTTTGTCAGCTATGGCCAAGTGAAACCCTACGAGACATATATAAAGTTTTAAACTACTGTATTTTCTCTTTTTATTAATGTGCATGGCTTGTGTTTTGTTTTGTTTTTTGCCTGCTATTAATGAACTGTATATATATATACACACATTCCACTTTATTTTTCTAAAGTAACAAAACGATCTTCAAACTGTAAGAAGTGTTCATATCACATTCCCCCCCACCAAAAAAATGTTTTCTGTCTAAAAAACAGGAAAAATATTTTCCCCACTGCCTTCAAATGTCTTTTATTTTGCATGTCTAACTTGTTTCTTCAGAGATTAACTATTTTTCCAAAGGACAGTGTTAGGGAAACATAAACATGGGGCGTAAAAACCTTTAACTGAAGATGGCACAAAGAGCTCTTTGTATTTAGTTACCTGGACAGTTTTTGCTCATCAGAGATGAGCAACTGCAGTCTCTCTATCAAGTGCAAATTAAAAATGGATAGCATTTTAAAGCTGGCTGGAAACTAACACACCCTGAGTCATAAGGAAAGGCGTTACTTTGGAGATACTTTGGCCAAGGATCGTAAATAAAATTGATTTATTATTGGTCATAATGAAAGGTGTACAACTAAGTGCTCGCAGTCTGCTTACACACCAGTGGTCCCCACACTGTGCCCTTGAAGAGATTTTGGGCTTCAGCTCCCAGAAGCCTCAGCCATGTTGGCCAATAGTCTGGGATTCTGGGAGCTGAAGTCCAAAATCCCTTCAAGGAAACAGTTTGGGGATCAGTGGTGTACACTGTCCTGACACTTCTAAAAACCACTGGAAACATATTGTTATGAAAGTCTGATCAAACTCACCATCCCATGTATCTGACTGAATCTAGTGACCACCACATCAGACTTTGGTTAGTTTACAAGCAGCCGCCAGGGAGCAACCTATCAGTCCTTAGTATCCAGCTTATATGGAAGAAATGCAAGCTCTCAGTTTATAAACAGGCATCATGAAACTACTTGGAGGAACAAGAAAAGCTAGCATGTTCCACTGGCATTTTTACTCATACAAACATATATGCACCATTCTACAAGAAGTACTGTATTCTTTCCTGATTAACATATATTATATTCTGTATGCTTGAATACAAAATACACGCTTGGCAGTGTCTTGAAAAAGCAAAATGCTCAAACATTCTTGTTTTTTTCTATTCAGAGATAAGTGTGACCACAAGTTTTCCTTTAAAAAGATTAATTCTCCTTTTTATCAATTAAACAGGGAGAAGCTTTGCCACACAAAAGCAATAATAATGATAATAATAATAATGATTTATTTATATCCCACCTCTCCATCAGGATCAAGGCGGCTTACAATAAAGGTAAAAACGCAACAATATGCCATATAAAATAAAACCATTATCCCTCCCACCAGTACGACAATTAAAATTCCTGACAATAAAATGATAGCCCTGTTTAAATATTTGAAGGGATGCCATATTGAGGAGGGAACAAGCTTGTTTTCTGCTGCTCCAGAGACTAGGACCCGGAGCAATGGATGCAAGCTACAGGAAAAGAGATTCCACCTCAACATTAGGAAGAACTTCCTGACAGTAGGGGCTGTTCGACAGTGGAACAAACTCCCTCCAAGTGTGGTGGAGTCTCCTTCCTTAGAGGTCTTTAAACAGAAGCTGGATGGCCATCTGTCGGGGATGCTTTGATTGAGAGTTCCTGCATGGCAGAATGGGGTTGGACTGGATGGCCCTTGCGGTCTCTTCCAACTCTACGATTCTATGACATTCAGATTATTAAAACAATCCAAAAGCCAAAGTAATAATGAAATGAAATTAAAATTAAAACGTCAATAAATAAAATCACCTAAAATATACACAATATAACATATAATAGAAAATCACAAAGAATATACACAAGTTAAAACAGACTAAAAACCCACCTGCTCCGTAAAACCACCCTGCTATGCGTTATTATTGTGCATTGTTGTAACTTATTGATAGTTAAAAGTGGTATACTTTAACTCGCACAGCTCCAGTTATGGGGATTCTGGGCTTTGCAGTTTGGCGAGATCCTCAGAGCTATCCAATGGACTCTCTCGAAGAAGGCAGCTTGAGACCTAAACCTAAATACCTTGGGAATTGTAGTCCAAGAGAGTGCACTAGAGCTCTCCTCCGGTGGAGGATCCTAAAGTCCATTGCGAAACAGGATTCCTTAGGATGGGGGTATGGCTGTTAAAAGTGGTGTCAAACTGCTATAACTGTGCAATGTGAATACATGAATGCATGTCTCTCTGTGTCTGTGCCTTGAAGTCACCTGTCATCTTATCAATAGATAAATAAATCTTATGGTGACCCCATGAACTTCACAGGGTTTGCATGAGAAGGGGGCCTCAGAGGTGGTTTTGCCACTTCCTTCCTCTGAAACATGGCCTAAAAGCACCTGGGAATCATTGGTGGTCTCACGTCCAAGTACTATCCATGGTTGACCCTGCTTAGCTTCCAAAATCAGTCGGAATCTAGTACTTTAATTTTGGGCACTTAGGTCTCTAGTCTGGATATTAGTTGCTGTGGTTGCGTTCCTTCAAGCCATTTCAATTCATAGCAACCCTAAGGCAAGCACCGTCTAATTAAAAAGGTTGTATGTACAGCACTGTGTAAATTTACAGCCCTGTAAAAAATAAAGGTTAATAATAATAATCATAATATCAGAGAGCTCTGGAGACATAATGAACTACAATTCCCAGGATTCCCTAGCACTGAGCTAGGGCAATGAAAGCAGTCTCCAACCGTATTATTATTATTATTATTATTATTATTATTATTATTATTATTATTTTCTGCAGTGCACAGGCAGTGTAAGGTCCAAAGCACATTGGCAGAAATAATCCCAGTTTGAGACCACTTTAACTGCCCCGGCTCAATGCTAGGGAATGCTGGGAAGTTTAGTGTTGTGAGACCCTCATTGAGCTTTCTCTGGAGCCACAATAAATTACAACTCCCAGGATGTAGAGAGAGATCTTGTAGCTCCTTTGAGACTCACTGAAAGAAAGAAGTTGGCAGTATGAGCTCCCCTAGGCTCCAGCCCAGGGAACCTCTACATCCTGGGAATTGTAGTTTGTTGTGGCACCAGGGCTCCCTGTGACAAAGAAAGCTCAAAGTCTCACAGAACTACATTTCCCATAATCCCTAGCACTGAGCCAGGGCAGTCAGTCTCAAAGTGGGTCCCTTCTGCTGCAGTGTGTTTTGGAGCAGCTGTATCAGCAGGTGGGGCGGGTTGCGACACCTGCCGCGCTCCCCATGGCAGACTCCCTCCCCTGCTGCCTTCCCTCTCACCTGCGGTTGATGGGCCGGACCCTGACGGCCACCTTGACCGAGGCCATGGCGAAGGTCCTCCTCCTTGGGGCTCCCCTCTGTTTTCCCCGGCTTCCCTCGATCGCCTCCCTCCCTCCCTCCCTGGCGCCACTAGCCACGCCCCCTTTCCTGAGGCGGCTTCACTCAAATGGCCGCCCCGACGAGAGTAAGGGTGCCTCCGAGGGACAGACAACCGCCGAGCGCGTTGCCCAAACCTCCTCCCTTCCTTCCTTACTTCTAATTATTTTTTTAATTTTAATTTTTATTATTTTACTATATTTTATTTTTATTATTTTATTATATTATTTATTTTATTGTATTTTATTATTTTATTACAGTATATTATTATTTTATGGTATTATTTTTATTCCTTATTTTTAATTTAATTTTATTGTATTATTTTATACCTTATTTTTAATTTAATTTAATTTAATTATTTGTTATTATTATTGTATTTTATCAATTGATCAATCTTTAATTACAGTCTTTGACCAAAAGTATTTTATCTTTATTTTTATTTTTATTTTTTATTTTTTATTTTTATTTTTATTAGTGTTTGTTATTATTATTGTATTTTATTGTGTTTTTTGTTTATTTTTATTTTTTGTTTTCTTATTATTTGTTGTTATTGTATTTTTGTATTTTTATTTTTGTATTTTATTTTGTATTTTATTATTTTTAATTTTTCTTATTTTTATTTTCTTCTTCTTATTATTATTATTATTTGTGATTATTGTTGTATTTTATTGTATTTTATTTATTTTTTAAATAAATTTTATTAATTGACAAAAAATGCAATGTAGCAAGTATACAATTCTCTATAAATCGGTAGTTTCCAAGTTGATTATATTAAAACAATTATACTGACAAATATTGACCTTCCAAATAGTGATACAGTGTATTATTATTATTATATTAAATTATATTATAATGATAATAATAATGATAATACTATTATCATTAAAAGTAGTGATCATCATCTTTCTTTCCTTTTTCTAATCTTTAACCACTTCTTTTTTTATTATTATTTTAAATTAGACACTTAATTGTTCTTGTTTCCTCAAAAAGTACATATGCTTAAATTAAAATGAAAATCTTGGGGGGGGGGGGGACTTTATGAAAACACTGTCTCATGTATTTTATCTAACTTGTATGCTTCCAAGCTTTATCACAGTAAGAAATAGTATTTTTATTTTATTGTTGTTTTATTATTTTTTACTATTATTATTATTATTATTATTATTATTATTAACCTCTCAAACCGACCACAGCTTCAAAATTGGAGGGCCTTCAAGGGAGCCAAAACAACAACAACAGCAGAAACAACAATGTAGGCCAGTATGTGACCAAATGAAAGCTCAGAACACTCCTAAATGCCCTGCTTTTTTAATCCTGCTCAAAATGGAGGAGGACATTTTGGAATTCTTCCCAGACAGAAGATGAGAAAATGAGGGCATGTCCAGGAAAAGGGGTGTGTGTGTGTGTCACTTTGGTTAGATCAGGCATTCCCAGGGCTTTTTATAGCCAGTGACCTTGTTGTTGTGTGCCTCCAAGTTGTTTCTGACTTTATGGCGACCTTAAGAGTGAACCTTTCATGGGGTTTTCCTGGCAGGATTTGTTCAGAGAAGGTTTTGCCACTGCCTTCCCCTGAGGAGGCTGAGAGAGTGTGACTTTCCCAAGGTTCCCCCAGTGGAGTTCCATGGTGTGTCCTGAGATATTTAGCCTCCTCTGGTGCCACAACAAACAAGTCCCTGGATGGAGCCATGACAGTTAAACTGCTGTCAGACTGTATTATTTCTGCAGTGCAGATAGAAATCTGTTTCTTCCAAGGAAAAGGGAAAGCCCATTTCCCCCAAAGCTTTAGGGCACAAGTCAGTACCTACTGTTAGAATAACTGGGGACTTTCCCACATTGAAGAAACACCACTTTAACTGTCATGGCTCCATCCTGTAGAAATCCTGGAAATTGTACTCTGGTGAGGTATTCAGCCTGGTCTGCCAGAAAACTTTGGTGCACCACCCAACTACAAATCCCAGTATTCTATAGGATAGAGCCATGACAATTAAAGTGTTGTCAAAGTGCATTATTTCTGCAGTATGGATGCAGCCTAGGATCTAAAACACACTGCAGAAATAATCCAGTTCGAGACCGCTACAACTGCCCTGGTTCAATGCTAGGGAATCCTGGAAATTGTAGTTTATTGTGGCACCGGGGCTCTCTGACAGAGAAAGGTTAAATGCCCCATAAAATTACAGTTCTCAGAATTCCCTAGCATTGAGCCAGGGCAGCTAAAGCAGTCTCAAACTGGGTTATTTCTGCAGTGTGTGTTGGGCCTAAGTGGGAATCAGAGTGGGACCTTACTTTGTGAATCTTACCTTATATTGTATTTCAAGATGGAATCAGGGCAACATCTAGAAGATCGGAGGGCAGAGCCTGGTGAATCCAAGATTGGAGTTAATAGCTTTCCGAAGGTCCTTCTGAGACTCAGTGGTGGTGGAGGTTGGTGGCATTGATGTCCATGGAGTGGTGACTCTGCTCTGAGTCAAGTTAAAAGGAGCTATCCAAGGTGTTCAGTCTAGTTTGGGGAAAGGCCCAGCACCTTGGACAGCTCCTTTACCATTCAGACTATAGCCTATAGCAAATTCACTACACCTGGGACAGGGAGGCAGCAATGCCAAGAGACGCATTGAGCTCATGATGAGCAGCGCAGACAGTCTGGATTCACCTTTATGGATCACACATCATATGGTTTTCAAAATATGGTCACTTTTGCAATGTATAGTGTATAGCAAGGGGTGAGGAAAGTTCTGCCCAAAGGCCACATGCAGCCCCTGTAAACCTGTGGATCCTGAAGCTCCCACCATGCCTCCAAAAAACCTTAAACACGCAATTTCTTTAAAAAAAATATTGGTGCAACTTTCTAGTGAAAACTGCATGGAAATTTCATCCAAAGCAGCCCAGTATAGGCAAACACACACCAACCAGTGCATCCACATTGGCATCTCAAATACTTTTTTAAAAATCTCCTTCAAAATGGAAGTGTGACATCACTTCCAGTTGCCATTTTGAAGGAGAAACGGAGAGAAAAGAAGATATCTTTATGTGTTGTGGAGGATGCAGCCCACAGAAGGAAGGGGTTAGGTTGTGATGCAAATTCTTTCCCTACTCCTCCATAGTTGCCCATCCTGGCATAGAGTTTCACCTAATCAAGGCCTCAGCACCAACATGTGTTCCAGTGTTAAGTGCTTGGGTCTTATAAAACCCATTCAAAAACAATTCAAAAAGGATGTTGAGAAGCTAGAGCGTATCCAGAGGAGAGTGACCAAAATGGTAAAGGATTTGGAAACCATGCCTTATGAGAAGGGACTTAGGGAGCTGTGTATGTTTGGCCTGGAGAAGAGATGGTTAAGACGTGATATGATCTCCCTATTTAAATATGTGAAGGGGTGTCATATTGAAGATGAACTAAGCTTATTTTCTGCAGCTCCAGAGAACAGGACCCAGAACAATGGATCCAAACTAGAGGAAAAGATATTCTACCTCAATATTAGGAGGAGCTTCCTCACAGTAAGAGCTGTTTGACAGTAAAAGGCACTCCCTCAGAGAGTGGTGATGCCTCCTTCTTTGGAGGTCTTTAAACAGAGGCTGGATGGCCATCTGTCAGGGTGCTTTGATTGTGTGTTCCTGCATGGCAGGGAGATTGGATTCAATGGCCCTTGAGGTCTCTTCCAATTCTGTGGCGGGTTACACACCGCCGCTTTGCGGCAGTCTGCTGCCGCCGCCGCCACTTGATCTGCGCGGGAGCCCTAGCACCCACACCGCGCAGCTCCCGCGCAGACCAAAGAAGAAGCTCCAAAATGGAGCTGCTTCTTGCGGCACCTCTGTGATGTTGCGAGGCACCAGGGGCGCATTTGCGACGTCACAGACGCTGCGACACGTTCGGACGCACAGCGTCCGATACATAAAGATATTGTATGGACAGAGTCCGTACTAGAGCCAGGGGCGTCTAGAAGAGACGCTCCTTTTTTAAAATGGGACGTCCTGCGGACGTCCCAAGTGGCGGTTTGTAACCCGCCTAAGAGTCTATCTTGGGAAGAAGGTGGGATATAAATTCAATGAAGCAAACAAGCAAGCACGTTTGGGCAGGTTGCTAGTCTATGAATGTATCAGGAACAGCCTAGCTGACAAAGACAGCTGTCTTCATCGGTGGAGGCATGCCCAAAGGCATTCTGATTTGTAATTCTGTCTTGCTAGATTACTGCACTGCCTTGTTATAGCACTGCTATTCCACTTTAAATGCTCTGGCTGCCTCCTGTTCCATTCTGCGATTTGCAGTTTAAGGAGGGGCATTTAAAATTCTCAGCCAGAGAGCTCTTAGGCCTCACTGGACTACAATGCTCAGAATGCAACAGGAGGCAGCCAGGGCAGTTAAAGTGGAATAGCAGCACTATAAGAGTGTAGTGTGGTAAGGTGGTTTCTTTTAGTCTTTCCGCAGCCTCACCCAGGTTATCAGTTATCCAATCAAATAAATAAAAACAAAGGTAGTTGTGGTTTCCACATTTGTGATAGCAAAACTAAACAAATTGCTTTAAGTATCTCCCCCTCCCCCGCCGGTGGTCTGCTAGAAGCATTTGGCCGCCTTCCCTCTGAATTGCCTCAATCAGTGCACCTGCAAGTAGTTTATTCTTGGTCAAATTTACTGGATGTCCTTTTATCTTGATTACAATTGTGCATAGTTCATCTGCTAAAGGTTATTACAGTTCACATCTGCGCACCCTCACTGTGTGAGATTATTCTCAATCATGCTTTGCTTGCACTTGAGTCCCTTCTGTGTCCTCATAATGTCTGACTTTTACACTGGATGTGAAAAGTCTGTCTACTAATAATGTTGCTCAGGTGCCTTCTGCTCACAGAAGGTCACCCTGCAACACTGTTACTCAGCACATGTTCCTAAAGCATGATGGCTGCAGGGAACACCCTTTATGTAACGATCTTCTATAAGATCTTAATGAATGCTCTTGAAGCTTCATCTCCTGTAGAATGCATTACATTGCATCACCAAGAGCACGTTGCACTTTGTAGACTTTCATCCTACAAGACTGTATGTTTTATTCAAAGTTCTGCTTCAATCTACATCAAATGAATACAATGCAAAATGGCTTTGGCCCTATATACCATCAGCATAATATCCTCCTTTCCTGGTATGATAATTTCCAAGGGTTGTCTGTACTTTTGTTCCATTCTGTTCTGAGGCAGAGCCATTCAGTTGCAAAATCTCACAAGCAGAACATTATTCTTCTTATAATCCTATTAGATGTACTTTGTTTTAATCTATGTTGGGAGCCATTTTTAAATGACTATATTGGAAAAAAAACAAAATCTATAAAAACAAACAGTACAAATGTTACAAAGCTCTTAGGTTCGGAAGTATACCTCTACAGGAAAAGACAATAAACCATTATATTTCAATTGCCACAGTTACGGAAGTGTACAATCGTGTAAAAAGCTTATTAATGGATGCGTATCTCTGGACATGAGCCCAGGGAGATGAGATGGTCAAGATTCAACATGTCTTTCCAACAGTCAGCATGAAAAGCTGGGGGTTTCAGTTTACATATATTAGTGCTTATATAATCAATAAAGATAGTTCAGTTCTCTTTGGATGTGCTGTTCTTCTTATAATTAGTACAGGACTGGATACTGTTCAAGAGCATGTCTCTCAACCAAAGGCCCCACACTCTTCTCCACTAGTTTTCCATCAAATTTCCAGTCTTCCAGCACTGCGCAATTTCAATCCAGGCTGCTGATATTAGAAACGAGATCAAATGTCTGTATTTCAATTGGATATTGTCTTCGCTGTAAATATTTAACCATAAAAGACCTGGACAGAAAGCAACAGATTGTTTAGTAATATGAAAGATCTGTTTTAAGACATAATTGAGAAAAGATGGTGGGGGGGGATATTAAATAACTCCATGAAATACCATAATTGCTTCAGTTACCTTTATAAGAAACTCTAAAAAGGGCAATGGAATTCTCCGCAGGTCCTTCCAAAATTCCCTGCTCCTCCTTCCCATGGTGAAGGCCAATGCAGCCTTCAAATAAGCCTTTTCTAGCCTCTTACGGATATTCATCTTGACAAGGGTACGCCTCAGTGTGACTTTCAGTTGGCATGCCAGGACTTGGAACTTATCCCGATTGTCACATCACTCTTTCAGAGTGTAGTTTGACCTAAGTTCTCTCCATGCAAACAGTAATGGCTAGCTAGCTAGCATTCCTCTACAATGAGACAACCGTTAGGATGACTTTCAACTCCAGCAAGATGGACCATTCAATTTATAGTCCAGGCCCAGACTGGTATATTGGTTCAGCCCAAAGTGTACATTCTCTTTACGACAATGCAAGCTGCATTCCCTTACACCCACACAGGTGTAGCCCCAAATACTCATGAATAAAAATGATTTTTTTATTGCTTGCTTTTCTTAAAGTCCTGTGGGAACTGGGTCAGGATATGTTTCAGACAGAACCCCAGATAGCTGGCAATTATTGAGACAGTTTTCTACTACAAGGTGTTTATGGGCCCATACAGACAGGACAAAATAAAGCTGCTTTGGGTCACTTTGGATGTATGCTGTTTAAATGACACATTCATCTTAAGAGGCCGGAAGCTGCGCCAAAGTCCTTAGGACTGGAGCATGGCTTTGGTGCAGCTTCCAGCCTAAACAGCATACCTCCATAGTGACCCAAAGCAGCTTTATTTTAGCCTGTCTGTACAAGCTGTAAGACAAATTTAAAGAATTATACAGTTGGAAAGGGCCCCATAGGCTATTGAGTCCAACCCACAACTTAGTACAGTGGACCCTTGTTATACGCTGGGGTTTGGTTCCAAGATCCCCCGTGTATAACAAAATCCGTGTATGCTCAAGTCCCATTAAATATAATGACATAGCAAAATGATGTCCCTTATAAAAAATGGAATATCAAGGTAAATTTATAATTTTTTGGAACATTTTCAAACCGTGTATGCTTAAATCCGTGTATAAAAAATCCGTGTATAAGAAGGGCCGACTGTACAGTCTGTTTTTGAAGACATCCAAAGGAAAAGATTCTACCACCTCTTTAGATAAATGGTTCCATGGCTGAATTGTTGTCACTGTCGTTCCTTCTAATCTGAAATCTATTCTCCTGTAACTTAAAACCATTAGACCTGTTCCTACCCTCTGGAGCAGAGAGAACAAAGCTGAATTTTCTTTCCTGTGTTATTCTTTCGGATATTTAAACAGTGCAGCCATGTCATGTCTCATTTTCCTCTTCTCTGAACACGCAGTGCTCCCTCACCCTTTCCTATGTTTTGTTCTCCATAGCTCTCATCATCTTCGTTGCCTTCTCTGAACCTGCTCCAGCTTGTCTGTATCCTTCTTAAAACAAGGTGTCCAGAATTGAATGTGTACCCCAGATGAGGCCTTGACTAGTGCAGAATAGATGGGACTGTTACTTTTCTCGACTTAGAAATTCTGGTTCTATTAATGCAGGCTAACGGTTGTCTTTGCTGCAGCAACATGCTGGGCCATGTTCAATTTATGATCAACAATAATCTCAAGGTTATTTTCGTATGTGTTACTGATAAGCCAAGTGGCCTTTATCCTATAAGTGTGCATTGGCTAAATTTAGAATGTTTCATTTGTCTCTACTGAATTTGACTTTATTAGTTTCTGCCCAGTTCAGACCAATGTCACAAATATTTGGTGCCATGGGATGGGCTTGAATGATTCAGTGAGGGGACTGAAAGATCAGGTGATCCAGTAAAGAAACCTATTTGGTGAGGGAAAGCCAAAAAGAGGTCTTGGTAGGGGATTACCAAGAAATGGTGAAAAGGCCCCACCTGAGTACCTGACAACAAGGAAACAAGTAGTTAGGTGGTCCTGGAGTAAAGGTTTAAGATAAAGTAGGGAATCACCTACGTAATAGAGAAACCACCAGATATAAAATGAAAGAGCCCTGACTTAAATTTCAACAAGAGTATTTCCTGGGTTAAAAATTTGGGTAAACATAAGGAATTACAGTTGCTCCTCTGTTTTCTTTACCAGAAAACAGATGTTTTTCAACTTACTGAAAGGAATTATATCTCATCTGATGGATATGTTTGTGATTCACTACTTTAACTTGCTTGTCTCCTCTGTACCACTTTCACACTTTTAAAAAATAAGAAATATTGTTCTCTCCCCAGCTTTGTTAGCTTCTGTTGGAATTATCATCCTTGTGGAGTCTGACACTTGATCCTGTGGAGACTGATCCTCAGGAGGAGAGAGAGCAGCCGGGATTAGTTCACGGATTCAGTGTAAAAGTCTATCTTTTTCATTTGCCTCCCTTTGGTTTTCCCCCCAAACTGTAAAAGAGCAAATAATAGTGTCCAGGTCAGCAGAACAGAGCTGTTCTTCTTGTTACTCATTTCTTCTCTCAGGTAGCTGACTTCATTCATTCATTCATTCATTCATTCCACCTGTATAACACTTTTCCACCAGAAATGGCATTCGTTTTCCAGAGACAGTCAGAATATGCCCCAACCACCTTTTAGCTTCGTGGAAGATACCCAGCATACCCGTTAATAGATTAAAGATACTTTATTTAGTCATCCATCTTGTAATTGATAAATCAAGTATATTTAAGTACATTTACACATGCCAAAACCTCCATTTAGATGTCAAGGAAATAATTAATATTTTTATAATTCGTTCTATGAGTCAAAACACAGAAGACACATTCGTAGTTCATTCAAAGCATAGCTTCTCAGCAGGTGAGGATTAGTAGAAACACCAAACAGGAGGGACATGTACTCTGAGCTGGAATGTGCATAAGAATTCCAGACTTATGAGGCTGGAGAACCTTCCAGATTGGTACAGGAATGTGGAAAATTTTGAGTGTCAGAAATGCTACTTGGCCACCCCTACCACATCCAAATCTTAGTCACATAGAGTGAATATGAATCAGTTTGTGTATTTGGTGTTGTTGTGTGCCTCAACGTTTTTTTCAACTTATGGCAACCCTAAGGTGACCCTGTCAGAGGGTTTTATTGGCAAGTTTCTTCAGAGGGGGTTTTGCTGTTGTCATCCTCTGAGGCTGAGAGAGTGTACTTGCCCAAAGACATCCAGTGAGTTTGCATGATCCAACCAGGAGATGTGTGTTTCTCTCACTAATACATTGGGAAGACAAGAAACAAAAGAGGAAATTATGTTACAGATTACAGGAGGAGGCAAGGAAAGGGTCTGAAAGAATGAGAAATAACTGGTCTTAAAGGAGGTAGGTGACAGGGAGTGTGACAGGTCTGGTTTTACCTTTGGTATCTCACAAGGCAATAGCTTGTAAATCAGATGTCATAGATGCTGGGAGATCAACCTTTCATTAGGTTAATGGTTTACTAGTATTCCAGGAAAATGACTGTTTAATGGATGCTAATAAGAGAAAACATTCTGGAATTCCAGCTTCTGGAATCAGGATTAAGGAAGGTGACGTTCTCCAGCTAGTTCAAGATGCAGGAAGACGAAGTTTACATTTCGAAAAAAGTAAAAAGTAAAAAAAAGGAGAGGAAATCTATAATAATCTAGAACACGGACCTGGCAAGTGTGTAGCCCTCCGAATATTGTTGGACTGCAACACCTATCATCCCTTATCACTGTCTTTTTATGCCTGTCCAGCACAGCACATATGCACACCCTTTTCATCTGTATAACTTGAAGGGGTTTAGCAGCATAAGCACCAGGGAAATGGTGAAGGAGGGCTAGACTCAGAGAAACAAGATTTTCATTGTCAGGTTGCAGCAACATGTCTATAGTAAACAGTGCAATGAAGCTAATGGTGAGGGAAAACGGCATATTAACCTGTCCTCCTGTACCTGTGTGTGTCAGCCTCAACAGGGAAGGTAAATAGCAGTTCCCTGAGGAACCCTGTACTTTGTGTGCTTGAAATGCCAAACGGAAAGAACAGATAAGCCTGCCAGCCAGCTCCACCCAGTATGTTTGAAAAAAGAAAGAGAGCACAGATCTATACATCTGGCCACCAAAACAGAAATCACAAGAAAGGTGGAGACTAGTGAAAGGAAAGGAAATGTCCCTAGATGCATTTTGGAAGAAGCTACCAAGTGATCTTTAGAAAATGTTTTTGTTTACTTATGCAAGGTTTGCTTGAACTGGTTGTTTCATTTCATATGTGCATGTTGTCAGTTTTGGATAAAACATTTTCTGAAATGTGAATTCGAAGGCTTTCATGGCCAGCATCCATAGTTTTTTGTGGGTTTTTCAGGCTATGTGGCCATGTTCGAAAAGAGTTTATTCCTGACGTTTCGCCAGCGTCTGGCGAAACGTCAGGAATAAACTCTTCTAGAACATGGCCACATAACCTGAAAAAAAACACAAAAAAACTATGTTTGCTGAAATTTTTTGAACTGCTCTTCTTTCTGAGGCTGTAGGAATATATCCCTATGCTTTCCATGTTATTTGTACCTCTGGGACCAACATTTCTTTTAAAGAGGTAATTTCCAGGAACACTTCTGCAGTCACCCCTTTGAACTTGTGGAGGATCTGTTCCAGACCTCCCCACAAGTTCAAAATCTTGCACATATTCAAGCCCCATAGGCTTGAATGGTGCACATGCATGTGGGGTGCCTGCTGTGGCTGCGCACCCCATTAAGGTTAATAGTGGTCGCCCCTCCGTGGATTTCCAAGACCGCACATTTCAAGTCCGCAGACTTGGGGGGCGAATGTACTTTGTTGATTGAGGTATACCTGTACATGAAATGCAGAAACGTGGATCTTCTCCCTGCCCCACCAATGTAGTAAGGCATTTGCTTCTCAATCAGAGGGCTGAACAGGACTGAACATTTTCACTCAATGAATAAAGCCATGCTGCAACTGATTCTGAAAACTTTCTAGCTGCCATTATCCCAGCCTTCATACGGCTGTCATGGATCACAGCAAGCTCCAATTTGAGCAAACAGCTTGAGGATGTACTTCCCAATTTACTCTGAATGGCCTAACTGCCATCTTAAAAAAAAAAAAAAGACTGATCTTGGTTCATGAGAAATCAGCAAGACACTCTTATTCAGCAGAAGCTTTGAAGGTGGTGTCATCTCATCACAGTTGCAGATCAGTTCTTTTGAAAGTTACCCTTTCCTTTGATCTCCCTGAACTCTTTTTAGGGAAGAAAACTACAAATCAGCTTAGCAGCTCATCTGTTCTGTCTCTCACCATTACTATGAGTGTGACACACACACATACACAGAGTATATCTTTTGATGTGCATAATACCAGGATGCAGGTACTGTATTATTCTTTCTTACTGAGGTTCACATTGCTGTTGTAATTTAGCTATCATCAGTACTATTTTAAAATTAGTACTCTTGGGATTCCCCCCCCCCCCTATGTTTACATTTTTGCTTTCATTCCTTATACTACATAGTCAAAAGAATATAGAGTCAGCAATACTTTTTCCAGAGCCTGGAAGTGCTGCTTGTAAAATGTTACTTTGGTGACTAGATACTTTTCACAGCAACGACCTAGAAGTCGAAGGCTTTCATGGCCGGCATCCATAGTTTTTTCTGGGCTTTTTGGGCTATGTGGCCATGTTCTAGAAGAGTTTATTCCTGACATTTTACCAGCATCTGCTGGCGAAATGTCAGGAATAAACTCTTCTAGAACATGGCCGCATAGCCCCCCCTCCAAAATACAAAAAACTATAGAATGGTATTGTTTTTTGCCTGTAATCCCCAGGGCCATAATGCTTACTTTTCACAGAGGTTTCAGCCCCTTCCTCATTACTATGTATGAGCAATGAAAGAGGAAGGTGAGTGCAGCTGTTCATGTGAAGTGTCTTGTGGGTGTTGTGGACCTAGTGAGGAGCAAAGGAGTAGGGGGACAGGTAGGGAGACACAGTGATCCCAGGGTGGAAAGGTAAGGAGACAAATGCCTCATTCACACATTGATTTTTTTTTTATTGGAATGATGCAAATAACCTCACTCATGCATTCCGGGTTTATTATTCACACTATCGAACTGCATCTCTCCATGAACTGCATCACTCCGCATCTCATAGAGTTTGGTTGTTCACATGTATGGGCATCCTTCTCTTGTCCCCACACCACCAGCACCCCTCAGCCGGCCAGAGAGGGGTCAGCATACCTTTTCATGTCCCCCCAATTTCCTCTCTCTTTTCTCCCTCACAGTGGCTGTTCTGGGAAGGGGCAGCACTTTTTCAACCTCATGGGCTGCTGCTGATGCAAATGCATTTGAAACCTTACAAAAGAATGAAGAATTTTATCTCGAGTCTCTTTCCATTGTTGCTCACACAGCTGGTGATGCAAATCTTTTGGAAAAACTAGAGGGAAATCCCAATATCGATTATCCTGGGGTAAATGGGCTTTTTTTGCAGCTCCCCCTGCACTTATTCGAGTATATTCAGGATGCATGTGAACAACAAAGATTCATCTTGAATTCATCCTGGATTATTTTCATTGTGTGAATAACCCCAAAGACAGAGTCAATGTCAATGCTTAGGTGGTAGAGGAGTGGAGAGGGTTGCCTTATCAGTCCGGCTCTTCTAATAGTGGCACAGGACATGCACTTGAACTGTGTGAGAGAGTTTAGAGAAGGAAGGAGTGTTTCTCTCTATGCCTGAAGCTGACTCAGGCATGAGATGCATTTTGGGGAAAATTGGGAAAGAAGAGGAATTAAGACGACCCTCAAAGCATCTGTGTATAATGTATATGGCACCTATGTTGCCTGCTACGCTATGCTTGTGCACATGAGTGTCCAAAACAAGGGTTCTATCAGAAATATGATGATCAAATATGGTGGAAGGCAGAGGGCATATGTATTTTTCAATGATACAATAGTAACAATAACATGTTCATGACAAATAAGCAAGAGGTTATTTTCAGTGCCCTGTTGGGTGATCAGTATAATGTGCAAGGTAACAAATTCCTTTTTAGAGCAAAAAATTTTGATTTTTCCAGCCAGTTTCCCACTTGGGGTTGACATGAAAAATGCACCTGTGCTTTAATTTTCATGTTGTTGAAATGTCAAACTTACATATAGCAATATGCCTCACAAGTTAACACAAGTTGACATGCTGCAGTTATTATACTACCTTGTAAGATATTAGGTCACAAGCTATATTGTGTTGGTTATTAATTCTTTTGTTGGGGGTTCATTCTGAGGGGCTTTAAAAAATAAATAACTCCATCAAAGAGTTCCAGATATTAGGTAAAACTAGATAAAGGAGGAACAAGGTTGGTTTTTCCCCAAATGTTGGTATTATGGGGCTTTTCTGCAAAGAGTTACGCTTTTAGTTAACACCTCTGTAAATTAAATTTGTTGGGCAAATTACTGTTTGCTTGCCTACTCATAGTATCTTAATTTCCTTGGATGAAGGGGTTAACCCAGGACCAATTTATCCTGAAACCTGTAAGCCTGCCCAGGTTCTGAGATCTTCTGGGGAAGTCTTTCAGTTAGTCCACAACCATCACAGATACTTTTGATGAGGACATGTAAGATGGCCTTTTCTGTGACCTCTCACAGGTTCCTGCCTTAGATGTCTAGGCTAGCTCCCTTTCTACTCTCATTACATAGGCAGGAAAAGATCTTTGAGCCAACCAGGCTTTTGGCCACTAACAGACTTCTGTTGGTTTGTTTTTAAATCAAGGATACTGTATTTCTTTCCCATTTATTAGTATGTTTTCAAATGCTTTTAAACTCTCTTGATTTGGTTTGCGGTTTTGATATGATTGGGTATTGTTTTTATGTTGGTCTTTAAAGTTATAACTGACTGGGTTTAGCTGTGTTTTGTTTAAATTTATGTTGTAACTCTCTTTGAATCCTGCACTTATTATTGTGTTGCTTTGTGCGTTCAAGTCATTTCCAACTTAGGACCTTATCATGGGATTTTCTTGGCAAGTTCCTTCAGAGGGGGTTTGGCATTGCCATCCTCTGAGGCTGAGAGTGTGTGACTTGCACAAGGTCACTCAGTGAGTTTCCATGGCTGAGATTCGAACCCTGGTCTCCAGACTCTTAATCCAATGCTCAAACCACTACATCACACTGGCACTTATTACTAAATAGTCATTTTAAAATATACTAACCCTCTGTCCCTCATTACGACAATGTCTACCTCATTTACTGATCATACTCCACCCAGCATGTGGTATTCCAATCGTTTTGGTCTCTATTTTTTTTTGGTACACTGAAAATGCCAGTCTTTTTCTTTATTGTATTGTTTCTCCCGATAGTGACTTGGATACAGAGAAGCTATCCTCTATTGGCCCTTGTATTATTGGGAGTAGTTTCAGCCTGCAGAACGCATTTGTTACTTTCCCCATACTGACTTTGGGTAAGGAAGTAGTTGTATTTATATGTATGTGGGCAGTGGAAATAGGAGTCTGTCCTGCATTTGCTGACTGTTGTTGACCAGTCTGGTTGTTCAGCTATTTAAACAAGAAAACAAAACCTCTATTTTTAATTGTCCCTACATTGTAACATTGTATAAATGCATATTTTCTGACAAATATGGTCCTGTGCAGCTGCACAGCCGTCCATATGAGCATATGTTTGTGGCACCATAAGCAGGACCAAAAAGCAACAGTTTGGAGAATAGGATCTATCGCAGCTTGTCCTTTGAGACAGTCTGTGACAGGTAGCTCGGAGGGCAGCACTTGTGCAGTCTTCCTTATCTGTTTGTCTGCCTCCCTTTGAAGAGCTTCCCTCTTCTCCTGCTCTCCTTCTGCACTTAATCAGATAGTAAAATCAGTGTTTGTTTTCCCCACCTTTGAAATGAACAGACTTTGGAACATCTTCCAGGCTTACCCAATAACTCCTTTCTTCTTTTCATCCACCTCCTTTAAAAAATGTGCTCTGAATTTGTCCCATGGGAATACTCAGGCCAAGATCCTGAATAAAACCAATGGCATATAATGTGGTTGCACCAACAGACACTAGGGATTTGAGCAACAAATCAGCACCTCACCATTCCCATCCACCTCACCATTCTATTTTTGCATACCTTCCAACATTTCACAAATGGAAACCAGGACACATGTGGCTAAGCGACATCAGAGTGTAGTCAAGAAGGCAATCGTTATAAATGAGGAAGAATGAACAGACTGTAGGATGCTGCAGCGGTTTGCTTTTGCTTGAACCTATAGGAAAAGGCAAGATTCTAGCCTCTCCTCTCGTTTCCCTCCCCTGCTAAGTAAATTGAGCACCAGCTCTTTTTTTACTTAGAACAAGTTTACAGCAATTGAAGTAAGCTAAGGATAAATGACCAAATTTGGAGGAGGAGGAGGAGGAGGAGGAGAGAAACTGGGACATTTTTTTAAAAGCTCAAAAAGTGGGAGGACTGAGGATTAATTGGGACTATCTGTTTCAAATCAGGATACTTGGAGGATATGTTTTTGATAATATCTTCCCTGCTAAATTTTTGTTGCCAAGAAAACCCCGTGATAGGTTCGCCTTATGGTCACCATTAGTTGCAAATAATGTGAAGGCACACAACAACAATAACAACACAACAACTAATGTTTTAATTGTTTGAATTTTATAATAATATTAAGGGTTTTATCTGTGAGCTGCTTTGGGTCCCTCTGGGGAGAAAGGTGGGATATAAATGAAATAAATACATACATACATACAACAAGGTTTTCCAGTGATACAGATTTTGGAGTTCTTCTCACCACCAATGTGGCCAAGCAGGTCCTAAATAAAAGAAGCAACTTGGCCTCCCTCTAGTGGCCTATTTGGTGCACAATTTCAAATCAGCTAACCTGAAGGAAAGTTCCATCAATACTGAAGAAATGTAATGGTACCTTCGCAAAAAAAAAAAAAAAAATCTTTTGCAAAACAGAACAGAACAAAAACAAAGATATGCATGGTGGCTGGCGAAAATAAAAAGCAAAAGATATTTGAAGATCATAAAAATAGCAACAGCAATAGCAGCTACATTTCTATACCGCTACATATTGAACTCAGCAGTCTCTAAGCGGTTTACAGTGCATAAGCTAATAAAAGTCAAAGTATCACTGGAGTCTGCACCCTTTTTGGAGGGTTTAGATCCAACCAAGAATTATGTCAGATTAGATGATAACTGTAATCAGAAGAACAACAATTTTTGCTCAAATTCTACAATTTCCATGGGCTTTTGATATATAAGCATGGGCCATGGTTACATTTTGGAATCTTACTTATGACTTCTTCTCAGACTTTTCAAAAACAGATGTATGTGTCAAGCTTTTCATTCATAATATGTTCCAAAACTTATAATGTGTCCAAATGTTGCAGCTTAGGCAGACTTTTAGAAATGAGAATATTATCCTGATTTAACTATCAAATAATTCCAAAATGAATTAATTCCAAATGAATTAATTGGATGAATTAATTGTATAGGTTAGAGTGCAAGATTATTTTTAAAACAAAATTGAGAGCTATGCTGTTACTATTTCTCACTTACTACTTTTTTATCCCATTAACCCCATTTTTCAGATAGTGCCTTGAAGTTGATAGAGAGAAAGGGTGAGAAATAGAGAGATAGCGATTTGCACAAGGCCATCAAGTAAGTTCCTAGGTGAGCTGAAATTCATATTAAGAGTTTTGGGATGTGTAGCTCAGTCTCTTAGCTTCTATATTTCACCAGTTGTGAGATGCCTAGTCCACCCTCTCAAAGATCAAGCTATGTGGCCCTCCCCATTCTTAGTTTTCTTCTGATTTCTCGACTGCAGTTCTCATTCTCATCTATGTTTGATCCCAGATATAGGAACTCTTTTACTGTTTCTATTTCCTCATTGTCTAGATTGAACTTGTAAAAATCCTCCGTTATCTTTACATTCAACAGTAAGTCTGCCTTTGCACTTTCTTCCTTGACCTTCCTCAGTTATTATATTATAGGAATATAAAGGTAGTTCACCCCAAATAATAATATACATAGAAATAAATAAATATTATAGAAGAAATGAAAAGGCAAGACTAAATCTGTTAAAATGCAGGATTAACTTCAGCCTTAATCAGAGACTCGATGGTATTTAGCGATGCTGGGGTGAAAAATCAGATGAATTAATGATTTAACACATTAAGTGACAAATTGTGCTTGGCTTTCACCTGCTCTACAGGCACCCTAATAACGTAAGCCATGATAGCAACCTGGGGTAAAAATCACATAAAATGTGTCTTTCTTGCAGGCAAGGAAATGTCTATACACACATACACCAACCTGGTGAACAAAAGCCTGGGTAATTCTGGCCACACAGTCCACAACAATCCACAAGAGTTTAATTCAGAAAAGATATTAATGGTGAAGGACATGGACTTCCTGTTCCTCTAAAGAATCTGTCTTTTGTCTTTTAGTACATAGTCTTGCAGTCATGAACAAATATTTGAGAATAAGCAGTCTTTCAATACAGATTTACAAAACAACCTGAATGCTAATGCATAGGCAAAGAATCTTGTTTTACATTCAGAACAGGAGAGGAAATCATAGGGAGGGGAGGGATGACACACGTTGAAATATATAAAAGCATTAACCATCTCATCAAATTTATAACTCAGACCAGATAATTACAATCTCCAGTGATTTCTCTAGCAATAATGTTCTGTGAAAGTGTAGGGTCTGATATTAATATTACTCACACCAATAAAAATTGATGGCAAGCTTAAAGCTCAGCTATTTTTATATTAGGCTGCATCCTCAGCAGAGGCCTTTGAAGTCCAATTTGCTGTAATTTCTAAAGAAGATGTTCTTCTACAAATTTATCAGAGAAGTGACCTTCCCAAGCTCCTGCTAGATAACCAAATGCTGTCATGTTTTCAAATGAAATATATCCTGTATCTGCAGCATTGGGATTAATACAGAAGCTCACTTCAGCATCAGCAAAGGGCCATATAAATGTTGTGGGTAAGATATAATGATTCAATTTTGTTTGTCAATTATATTATATTTTATTGTGTATTATATTACTGATGGCAATTAATGTATCTTTGATTGTCAACCTTGTGCATTTAGAAGCATGGAACACACAATGTACTATATTAATCCGGTTATGAAATTAATATGCTGATGAAGACCTTGGTGAGTCGAAACGGCCACACAGGACTCCGGAGGTAGCCGTCCCATCTGAATTCAACCTATAAGGACCCTGCTACCAGCCAATATTATCAGTTCCAACTTCAAGTTCATTTGCTCCAAGCATCATCCATTATTATTGCTTTTTAGATTTTGGACTTTAATATTATGTTGCAGCAGTAGAACCACTTTCACTGCTAAAATCAGCAACATTGTTCACATGGACTGTTACCACTCCACTCTTCAGATATATATTGGCTATCATTGATGTCTCTTGTAATTATGTACCTTGATATATATATCTTGTGAATAGAAATAGTCTAGTTATTACACAGATCTCTTGTTGTTCCCCTTTTGTTCAGTCTGTCTAAGTGTAAGCCTGCTGCTCGTTTGTTGTTGTTATGGTCTGCTATAGCCCTAGGTAAATTATAAGTTTGTTCTGTATAGAGCTGTTATCAACTGATCAGCTTTGATTCCTTCTGTATGTGCTTCACTGGTTGAGTCGCTTCCAGATTTTCCTCCTTAGCCATTATTCTCCTATTTTAGCTGCTTTCTGCTGTTCAAAGGGGTTTGTTCACACATTTTTTTTTACCTCAACCTTTTGCTCATTCTGTCTCTCATCCTGCTACTATATCTTTCATTCTTTAGCTATATTTTTAGTTATTAAGGACCTGAACAGACAGGCCAGAATAAAGCTGCTTCAGGTCACTTTGGAGGTATACAGTTTAAATGCTGCATGGATCCTAAGAGACCAGAAGCTGCGCCAAAGCCACACTCTAGTCCTAAGGACTAGAACACAGCTTTGGCACAGCTTCTGGCCTCTTAAGATGCATGTGTCATTAAACAGCATATCTCCAAAGTGATCTGAAGCAGCTTTATTTTGGCCTGTCTGTTTGGACCCTAAGTCCCTTATTAAGTTCAGTTTTCCTCCAGCTCAGTAATTGGATGTGAACTGACTGCCTGCATGGAAACACAGCTAAATGCAACGTAGAGGTCAGAACAAGCTTTCTGATGCTCCAGGAGGAAGCTTTGGATCTAGACATCTTCACCTATGTTGCCTGGGGTTCCTGGTTGCCCTCCTCCCCCCATCATCTCCAGGTGTACAGGAACAGAGCAAATGGTGTGCCATGTAGTAACTTTAGGGCTGCCAACAAAGTGTTCCACTAGCTGCACACTAGTCCACTTCAGAAAAGGACAAGAAAGTGCATGCAGGCATCTATCTGAGAACCAGGAATGGGTGGTGCTTCCATCACAGACTTGGTGTAATGAATCACCACTGCTTTCTGTAGCGGAACAGACAAAAGTCAACTGCTATTGAGACAGAAGCAACAAAATCTGCTCTCCTAAGATAAAGGCTGGAGTGCATTCTGTGCCAAAGCACACCACCATGGTCCAACTTCTCAGAGTCAATCTAAGCTAAGTATTTGCACCCAATTTCCAGCCAACAACATTTTCCCACAAGGATACATACCTTAGCAATGTGATTTCTGTGTTTACCTTCCAATGATCAATCAAAAACAATGCATGTTACATACAAAAAAGTAGGTGAGGAAGACAAAGTTCTATGTCAAATAGCTGCAATTTACCTTTCATATGAGCACTGCTTCTAAATATGTGGGTAACTATTGTGGTTTAGGGGACACATTATCTTTCTAGGGGATTTTGAATGGGCACACACCCAATTTTTTTGAACTGATTTTCTATGTTTGTGCCCCTCTTTGGGCCCCAAAACATGCCATAGTTGCATCACTCTAGGAGTGTATGGTGGGATTTAGGATCAAAAAATGCTTTTCAAAGAAAATGGGGACAATGTATGACTCATGGAAGGATGCTCTCCATCCCAGGTATAGTCTGATCCACACTGGAAGCTACCTTATACCAAGAAAAATTGGTTGTCCACCTAGCTCAGTAATGCCTGACTACTAACTCCTCGCCAATGCCATGGGGAGAGGACATGGACATATGAAGAGAAAGATTAATATACAGTGTGCCCTTGCCTTAAGCGGGGGATCCATTCTGGACTCCCCTGCATAAGGCCAATTCTGCATAAGATCAAGCCCCATTAGTTTGAAACGCGCCCCATTCACCATATTAGGGATTGTCGTACACGCGACCTCAAGTCCACGTTTGGCGATCCCATGTATGGCATGGGCGTGCTGTACAAATATGTGTAGATAGTAATATCAAGGAATCTGATGTAACAGCGCTTTCTAAATAAAGGTTAAAAATAAAGGTTAATAACAGAATTTGATGCATCATACCATTAAAATAACTCCAAACCATATCATCTATTACAAAACACAACCACGCTCATTCATTATTGCTGTTCATTAAAAAAGAAAACAGAACATCCAACTAGAGAGCATAACTCTGTAGAAGACTAATGAGTATGATAGTAGCTATATTCAAGGAAAGCATTGGTTTGCTCATCTTTATAACAAAAAGTGATAAGAGAACTGAATGGCACCATGTCTAATCCATAAGTCTTCTGAGGAAATCCAGATAACTAGAAGTAATTTTTGCCACTTGAATTAAACTAAAATCACCTGACAGTATCATCTTTAATATGCTAGAATGTAGAAATTATGAAATAAATGAATATGTAAAAATGCAGACATTAATCACTGGAGGTGCTTAGAGGAACAAGATGGATAAGGCAGCATTTATTCTCTTGTAGGAATCATACATCCTACCTGACTGGAATTGGAGATAAAATTATGTTTATGCTCAAGATGGGGATGGGAGAGTAGGATGGTTAGAAGAAAGATAAAGAAGAATCTTCAAACAGGACTTTTTATAAACTCTGTAACCAAAGATTAACCAGGTCAACATCATTCAAAGAACTGTTAAAACTATTCCTCTAATACACTTATGCCACGTAACACAAATCATAGTATGAAGGTGATTTGCAAACAAACTCTGATGCATGATTAGATCAACAGAGTTCTGACAGTTAAGGAAGCTGTTAACATGACCAAAGCTTTATGAAATGTGGTTCCTGCCTTCCCCAACCTGGTGCCCTCCAGAAGTTCTAGACTACATTTTCCATCACTACCAGCCAGCATGGGGATTGTAGATAGAGCTCTGATCATCTAAAGGGCACCACACCGGAGAGAGCTGAGGGACATAATGCACCAACCTTGCTAAAGCTAAGCAGTTCCACTAAAGGATATAAATGTAATTTAGGTTACTTAAAAAATAACAATGCATTTTGTTACATCAGTAATATTTTTGGAACACAGAATCCTACGTTTATATCTAAGTTAAGATAACCAATTAGGACAATTATTATCAGCCAGAGCCTAAAGTAGGGCATTTTTTTTTTAGTAAAACCAATACACTATTACATAATACACATTTCTCTTCAGCTGCCACAAAAGAAAGTTTCCAAAAAATACAGTACAAACGAAAAGACCGGCCAAGTTAAGTTCAACTCCCATAAAGTCTATGGATAAGAAAACCTAACCAAAAACTTGTCAAATTGCTTGAGTCATTTGTTAAACTTGGAATCATATTGAAACAAGTAATATAAAATTCCCACCTCAAACTCCACATAATACACCAACTTTAGGTTTACCTTGCCTATACTACCATGTGTCAAAACAATCTGTCAAAGTTATTGTCTAAACATAAACTATAGCACCTGTAACTCTGCCCAAGATCTCTGGTTATAAGTTATAATGCTAGGATGCGATGATTCCATCTCACTCTTTATACACTGTTGCATCTACAAGCATGTAATAAAACAGGGGGATGGATGAGCTAAATTTTGGTTGACTCTTAAGATTCAATTTGCTTGTACCATAAACACTTAGAAGGCCATGCTATATGAGTGTGTCAGTCTTCTTCTGCTACTACACCCATTCCTCCATATTTGCAGCTTTGACTTCTGTGGCTTTGATTATTCAGAGATTTTATTCATATGTTCTATCTAGGAATATCTAGGTCCTCCAGCGCAACTCTATGGCCAACGTTAACCAAAAGTCACACTGAAACACGTAGAGATTCCTAGAGAGAACAGTCTGCAAGGCCTTTGTAGGTCCTCCAGCACAATTCTATGGTCAACATCTGGCAGATGTTGACCACAGAGTTGCACTGGAGGATGTAGAGATTCCTAGAGATATGGTTTTTCCACATTCACGGGGGTCATGTGCCCCTAACCCCAGCGAACATGGAGGGATGAGTGTATACTCTAGCAGAACTGTTCTAGAGATGATGAATGGTACATGCATTTAGAAGTTTGGGTGATAGGAGAAGGCAGACAGTTTGTCTGCAAATGCATTTGTACTATTTGGTTTCCCTCTGAAATACCACATGTTTTTTCCACTGAGCATGCATGCTTCATCAGATTTCAACTTTCTTCCCATTTCCTTCATTAGCATTGTATTGCTTTTGACCTACACAAATCTGAATTTAGGTGCAAGGGATTCTGTTTTCAAATGTGAAAATGGCATGAGTGGGAAAAAAATCCACATTTCTTTCGCCATGTCCTTACAAAGCCTATTGTATCAGATGTACCAAATGTTCATGTACATTTGATGAATTGCAGCTGTCTGTTGATGCTGAGGAGATTAGTTTGAAGCTGGAGTGAAACTAGGATGGTTCAAAAATAATGGAGAACATAAAAGATCTGCAAATAGGGATGTAAATGCTTTTTGTTGTGACCTTCAAGTCATTTCTGATTTATGACATCCCTGTGTTTTAGAGTTTTCTTGGCAAGATTTGTGCAGCGCAGTTTTTACCTTTGCCTTCCTCTGAGACTGTGTGACTTGCCCAAGGTTACCCAGTGAGTTTCCACGGTCAATATGGAATTCCAAACCTGTTCTCTAGAGCTGTAGTCCAACATTTAAACCACTACATCTTCCTTATTTGCTTGTTTTTAAAGGAGAGAATAAGGACATCACCATTTTTCTTCTCATCTGCAAAAGAGATTTTTTTAAAATTGGTCTCCACAGCAATTTGCACAACCAATTTTTCTGTAAACTGTACAAATGTGTAAACTGATAGCTGCTGCTTTGTTCCATGGATCAAAAAATAACAGAAGCAATGGATGGGTTGTTTGTATCTTTTGACCAATTAACCAATCCATCTGTGCTTGCTGTGTGTTGGGCTCATAGCTTCACAAAGGGAAAAGAGACTAGTTTTCCACACATGTTGAGCAAAATGCATGAAAAGGAGGGGGGAAACACTCATCTTGTTCTAACATTGACAGTTGGAGTATCTTGTGGAGGGTGGGTTAACAAACTCTTAACAAGCTGTCTAACTGCATTGGGATGGGTTGCCTAGATGAGAACCAGACAATTAGCAAGATTTCTTCACATCATTGCATGGAAGGGGGGAAACTGTACTGCACTTTTCTGAAGTTCCCCAACCAAAGACTTTGGTTAAAATCAGAAACCTGTAAGAGTCTTGAATTCCCATTGCCCATAGATGGAATGGGAAAACTCTGGGGGAAATTTTCATATTACTGTACACGGCAGATAATCAAAACAGATTAGTTCTTCTGAGGCAATGCTTCCATTTAAATGAGTAATTCCCATTTGCTTGCATCTTTTGATTGCTCTTCTAAGCAATACTTTATTTCTGAATGGCTGGTGAAATACAAAGATGGAGGCACGGTTTCACGGTCTGTGTGAGAGGCAATTAGCCACAAATGTTGAGAAGATACAACTTTATTCATCCCAGTTCATTTAACAAAAGTAATTAGAAGTTTGATGCACTGCAAGTGTCTGTGTCAGAAGTGGTACGAAATGCCATCATACAAGAGACAGAAATGTGATCTGACAGTGAAATGAACCCAGCCATCTGGAGGGAATGATTAATTTTGGTAATGAAATACCCTTGTCTACCCCCCAATCTCAAAACAATACAAAAAAATATAAATTCCTATAAAACCTTGATTTTCCATTTTATATAAGGAACACCATTTTGTTCTGCCATTATATTTAATGGGACTTGAGCATCCATGGATTTTGTTATCTGCGGGGGATCCTGGAACCAAACCCCAGTGGATAACAAAGTCCCACTGTAGTTGCATGCAACACTTAGTATAACATGACAATCATCAATCTCTAGATTAGCATGTGTGTATTTCCCCCCTGATTGTTCATAAGCAGCAACTGGAAATGCAGGAAGTCACTATTACTTCTATATTTTGTGCTATGCGAAGGAAGCCTGCTTCTGTAGTGTGCTTTGCCAATGAAGTCTCAGACCTATGATCGATGTTTTCATATATTTATACTTGCAAACATGAATCTCTTTTATTCTGCCTTGGTCAGGACTCACCTGGAATACTGTGTTGAGTTCTGGGCATACAATTCAAAAAGTATGTTGACAAATTGGAGCATGTCCAAAGGAGGGCCACCAAAATGGCTAAGGGCCTGGAAACCATGCCTTATGAGGCGAGACTTAGGGAGCTGGGGATGTTTAGTCTGGAAAAAGGGCGGTTAAGAAGTGATATAAATATGAAGTACTCTGTGTGTGCTTGTGTATCTACCATATAAAGGAATATATTTCAAAGCTTTTTGGAGTGGATTGGGGCAAAAACAATGAAGGGTCTCATGGCACATAAAACCTTTTGTGGACTTCATCTCACTTCAGCATAGGTGTTGCTTCAGATGGCAAATCATTATATACATAGTTATGGGAGGTGGGCAGGGAAGAGATACAACGGGAGAGTGAGAAATGATGGGCACCGAACTAGCACTGCACATTTCTGTCTTTCAATTTTTGCCATTTCTGGTCCTGGATCTGCCAGTGGTGGGTACTGGGAATAAATACTTGAGCTCCAAGTCTTCCAAATTTGCCATCTGTTTTATGGCTCTGTGGGACAGGGGAATTGAAATTTACACCCTTGATTTTGCCTGAGTGAGAGATTTTGGGAAAATAAGTGAAAGAAGCATACCAATTGAATAATAATTGTTTTCTGGGAGGGATGAGCAATGCATTTCTGAAAGAAGAAATCCCTGCTGCACATTCACACAGATCAAGGCATTTTGCCAGCAAACCGATTCCTAGCATTCATCACCTGCACTTTTTTGGAATGTTTCTTCCTCTAGGCAACTCTGAGAAATTGAACAAAATATTTTTATAATCTTTTATTTTTCAACCATTCAAAACAAGTTTTATTGGCTAAACATTCTTTGCCTATTTAGGGATTTGGAAATCCCTACCTTTACTGCTTGTTTAAAAGCTGCTGAGTCACATAGTAATGCTGTAGGGAAAAACAATAAAACCTCTCTAATCCCACATTCACCCGCAAGTGTTTTTGATGCATAACAAAACACCCATACATATTTCATCTCTGTACGGCTGTAAACCTAAACACAATGACTAAGGAGTAATCTTCATTTGCTGCACTAGGGCTTCAATATGTACAGTAGGCTTATTTATATATTTAGAGTACTTATACCCTGCTCTTCAGCTGAAAATGCTATCAGAGCAGCTTACACATTATTAATTTGACAGTTCCCTGCCCTTAGGCTTGCAGTATAAGTAAGACACAATGCACAAGGAAAAGAGAATGGCACTGGGGAAGGGCATGACTTGTAGACTCAGATTAGACATCACTTTAATGATCTACTGATGTATAACTGGAACTCCCCATAGATTTTTTTATTTTCCAAAAAGATTATATCCCAGTCCGTATCAGATCCAGGTAAAAGAGGGTTATGCTGTCACTAATTCAAAGAATCATAGAGATGGAAGAGACCACAAGGGCCATCTAGTCCAACCCCATTCTGCCATGCAGGAACTCTCAATCAATGCACCCCCGACAGATGGCCATCCAGCCTCTGCTTAAAGACCTCCAAGGAAGGAGACTCTGCTATGCTCTAAGGGAGTTTGTTCCACTGTCGAACAGCCCTTACTGTTTGGAAGTGCCTCTTAATGTTTAGGTAGAATCTCTTTCCCTGTTGCTTGCATCCATTGCTCCATGTCTTAGTCTCTGGAGCAGCAGAAAACAAGCTTGCTCTCTCCTCAATATGACATCCCTTCAAGTATGTAAACAGGGCGATCATATCACCTCTTAACCTTCTCTTCTCCAGGCTAAACTTCCCCAGCTCCCTAAGTTCTTCTTCATAGGCCATGAACTGGAAAACAGAATCATAGAGTTGGAAGAGACCATAGGCGCCACTAAGTTCAATCTCCTGCCATGCAGGAAGTCTCAATCAAAGCACTTCTGTCAGATGGACATCTGGCCTCTGTTTAGAAGCTTCCAAAAAAGACAATGCCATCACCCTCCAAGGGAGAGTGTTCCACTGTTTAACAGCTCTTACTATCAGGAAGTCCTTCCTAATGTTTAGGTCAAATCTCTTTTCCTGTAACTGTCATTGTTGTGATTGCTCATGGCACTTACATGAATCCACAGAAACAAGGAATGGGGAGAGCAGCTAGAAAAGAGTCTAAAAGATATACAACTGAACATTAGTTAGTCCATTGTATTCCCAATCACTACGGATAGATGTGAGAGCTGGAGAGTGAAGAAAGTGGGCAAAAAGCAAATAAACTTATTTAAGACGTGGTCCTGCAGAAGAGTGCTGAGGATAATGTGAACAATCAAAAAGAGAAAAGAAGAAGAAGAAAGGTGTGTGTGTGCCTGAACAAATCAAACCTCAACACTCCCTATATATTTCATGACATATTATTTGTATTAATTTAAACTTTTATAGTATTGTGAAATAGAAGGCTTTCATGGCCAGCATCCATAGCTTTTTGTGGGTTTTTTTGGGCTATGTGGCCTAGAACATGGCTTTTATGGTATTGTTTTAACTTTGTTATATTAATATTTAATTAATTTTATAATCTTGTTTGTGGTTTTAGATTGTGAGCAGGCTTCTGTTTCTATTTTGGATTGCTGTTGTTTTTCCTCTCCTTTGTAAAGCTCTACGTAAAGCCTATGGTGCTATACAAATAAACGTAATAATAATAGAGTCATAGAGTCATAGAAGAGTTGGAAGAGACCACAAGGGCCATCCAGTCCAATAACAATGATAATAATAACAAGCCAAGATGACACAACTGAGGCTGTCCTACTTTGCCCACATCATGGAAAGGCAGGGATCATTAGAAAAGACAATGATGCTGGAAAAGGCAGAAGGTGGTAGAAAGAAAGAGAGGAAAGCTGCATGGTAGACGGATGGACTCTGTTAATGGATACCACAAAAGAAGGCACCGCAAAATGGAGGGCATTCCAGAAAAATGAAGGACATGACTAAACAAAAGCTACCAAAAATATTATAATATATAACATATTATATATATTGTATTGTATTATAATAAATAAAATTATAATATAAAATGTAATATATAAATATAATATAAAATAATATAATATAAAATAAAATAAAAATTATAATATAAAACATAATATATATAAAATGTGATATATAATATTATAATACAAAATAAAAATTATAATATAAAATATAATATGACATATAAAATTATAGTATAGTGTAGTATATAAAATATAATATTATAATCTAAAATAAAAATTATAATATAAAATTGTAATATAAAAGTGTAATATATATAATATATAATATTATAATGTATAATAAAAATTATAATATAAAATAAAAAATTATAGTATAAAGTGTAATATATAAAATATAACATAATAAAATATAATATATAATATAAAATTAAAATAAAAAATTTTATATAAAGAGTAATATATATATAATATTATAATGTATAATAAAAATTATAATATAAAATACATAATTTGATGTGATGTGATTTGTTTTATATTTGATGTTTTTAATTTATTTTTCTTTTCTATATGGTAATTTTACCTATTCCTCTTTTAATTGTTATTATCTTAGAATGTACGCCTTGGGCAGGCTTTTATTTACTCCTAATTTTACTGACTTTGTACAGCGCTGTGTATAATTACAGCGCTATAGAAATAAAGTTTAATAATAATAATAAAATTATAGTATAGTGTAGTATATAAAATATAATAAATAATATTATAATCTAAAATAAAAATTATAATATAAAAGTGTAATATATATAATATATAATATTATAATGTATAATAAAAATTATAATATAAAATAAAAAATTATAGTATAAAGTGTAATATATAAAATATAACATCTATTATTCCCCTCACTCTCCTCTCTCCCCCTGCTCCTCTCCCCTCCGCCCCTCTCCCGGGCCTATCCCCTCTCCTCTCCCCCCTCGCCTCTCCCCTCGTCTCTCTCTCTCCTCTCTCTCTCCTCTCCTTCCCCTCTCCCCCAATTCGTCTCCTCCCTACACCTCCGTCCCCCCTCCCTCCTCGCCTCCATCCCTTCTCATACCCACTCTCCTCCCCCTTCTATCTCTCCTCGGCTCTCTATCTCTCTCTCTCTCTCATCTCGCTCTCTCTGTTTTTTCCTAAGAGTTCTGCATAGCATATGTCGCCCAGCTTTTGGTCCTGGCCCAAATTCAGGGACGTTTTGGTCCCAGTGGACAGAGGGCTGAAAATGGAGGCCCGCGTCCGGGCCGGGGACGTGCCTGGTCATCCCGGCGGGTCCTGATCCTCCGCAGCGCGGTGGTCGGACTGGAGCGGGAGTTTCTCGGGGCGCCTCCATCACCCTCCCCAGGCGCTACTCTATCCCCTTTGGTGCCGTGCACGGTCGTCGGTCCTGTGAAGGCAACTCTATGGTATGTGTTTGGGAGAAGAGAGAGCCCCCGCCCCCCGCCCCCTCGCTCTAAGACGAGCGAGCAGCCCCGGAGGTTGAGTTCCGGAAGTGCCCTTAGTTGTGGCTTCAGGGTCGGGCGGAAGCGGAGGCGGCAAAGCGTGCGGGAAAGGGACTTCCGGTTGGTTTGTCTCCTCATCTCTTCTCGCTCTGCTCGAATCCTCTCTCTCTGCGTCTTTCTTGGACGGGGCCCAGTAGGTGTCCAGGCCTTGCGTGAAGGGAACGGGGCTGGGAGGGCCTTCCTTCCTGGGGCCTGGGCTCCCTGTGAGGCTCCTGGCCATAGAGACACCATTAAGACGGTTGGTTTCAACCTTGGCTCTCAAAGTTTTGGACTACAACTCCCAGAAGCCCACCAGCTTGTCCTAATGACCAGGGATTCTGGGAGCTGGAGTCTCTGAATGCCTGGAGGAGCCATGGTTGAGAACCACTGTGATTAAACCGGGGGGAGCAGTTGTAACACAGGTGGGACCTGGTTATGTGCTGGGGTTTGGTTCCAGGGCCCTCCTGTGGATAACAGAATCCATGGATGCCCAAGTCCAGTGGATATAATGGCAGAGCAAAATGGTGTCCCTTATATAAAGTGGAAAATCAAGGGTGACCTTCAGCAAGTCACACTCTCCAGCCTCAGAAGTGGCAAAGGCCACCAAAGAACAATGGTTGCAGTGAAATGCATTTATAGGTTTGCCTTAACTAATAATCACCATTACTCTGTATTTTTAACAGTAATCCATTTTTATTTTGAAATAATTAATTCTATTTTATGTATCAATTTTGTATGCTTTAATTGTACGTATGCACGTTTTTAAAATATAGTTAGCTGTTCTGAGTCTCAGCTTTGGAAAGGGGGGGAGGTTAATAAATATAAAGAGAAGAAGTTGGAAATGACTGAAGCCTAAGTAAGAAAAAACGAGTCCCTTGGAGAAAGGGTGGTGTATAAATATGTTAAATAAACTTATCTTGTTTCCTAGGTAAGCGGCAAGAAATTAGAAATGGATAATTCGACCAAACCACACACTTTACATCAACAATGTTAATGACAAAAATTAAAAAAGAAGGTAGAAAATAACTCAAAACTTTCATTTTTATTCTGATGCCTTGGTAAAGAAACAGTATATGCACATCTCCATCTCATAATTTCCACGCTCTAGTAGAAAGGCTTTGCTTGAAGCAGATTTTATTGTTATTGAGGGCACTGCGTAAATCATGTCCTTGGGCTTCAGTTGATGTCCTTTGGGCTTCAGTTCTGTCCACTCTTACTGGGAGTTGCCATTGACTCCAACAGGATTTTCTTCTGAAGAAGTATGTGTAAGATTTTCACAACAGTACTCCACATACTGGTTTTTATATTCTCAGTGAAAATGGAAACCAGTCTGTGTGAATGCCGACAAGTTAGTGTTGAGTTCATATAGTTCTTACTGTGCTGGTTTTCAGTATTACCACATTCACAGGATCAGTACCCATGGTACACTTACCTGTGTCCGGGAAAAAAACACCTCTCTAGGCAACCGGAGGTACGAAACTATGGTTAGTCTTTGCAAATATAGCATAGTCTTTATGTGGTTCTTCCTACCATGTAGTAGGTCTGGGAATATATCCCACAGATATGGAGGCAGTAGATAGAAAAATATATTAAATTTTTTCATAAAGAATTTTGCCCCACTCTTCTCTCCAGAGTAGCTTATTATTATGAATAAAAAACAACCTGAA
>NC_056522.1:180233584-180274904 GCF_019175285.1 Sceloporus undulatus | reverse complement strand
CTGGAAGTTTGCAATCTGAAAGTTTTTAAAGTTCAATGTTCTTACAATGGCTTGTTTTAATGTACTGCACCAGGACTTTTAAAACTCATTATGTAATGTGAATAAACAAAACCTGCAATGCTGTAAGTGTAGGGGTTGCAAGGGGAAGTATGTCACTGGGCTATCAACCAAAGTATGCCATATTTTGAGGCAAAAAATGAATGTGCAATGATGAGTTAATTACATTGACCTCAGTGAGGTTTACTTCTGAATAAATATTGCGTACTTACTGATTTAGTAAAAATAAAACCAGTTTTTAAAAAGTTAAAGTTATCTGCTAATCCTTCTACACTTTCTCATTTGCTCCTCCCCTTTTAACCAATATTCCCAACTTCCATCTTTTTTACAATTCTATTTCTTATTCCACTGCACAACCTGTCATGTCCCACTGAGTCCTACAGGCACAAATACATCACAGAAAATACTTTTCAGTATCTGCACTATTTGGAATACAATGATCTCACTATTAAAAGAAGCACTCCTAATATTCTGCTGCAGTTGCAAATATAATATTATATCGAGGAGTAAATTAACTAGTAAATAAAACTGCAGAGTAACTTATACAGTGGGACCTTGGTATCCATGGGGCATCCGTTCGCCCCCTCCCCCATGCGAATACCAAAAAACATGGGACCTCAAGCCCCATTCTCCATAATGGTGGTGCGATGTGCGCATGGCTGCTAGTGCGGCTGCATGCACATGCCGCCATTTTGAACAATGGGGGCTTACTGTCCACGGATGCTTAAATCCACAGGTAGGAAGGACCCACAGTATAACCAAACAAATGGATTGTGAATAGTTAACGTTCCAAGGATATGTGTGTAGTCAAAAAAACAACACTAGAGATGTGACATTTGGTGTTAAAAGCTTAGTCGAGTTCCCTGCCCTGTCAAGTCCTGCTCCTTAACTTTGTTGCTCTTTGCTGGTGTTTAAGATAACATGGCTTGTTTGAAATAGATAGTTGCTGGTCATATAATTCTCCTTTTATTTATTTTAACAGAATTGAAGAGGTCTTTATATGCACTGTTTTCTCAGTTTGGCCATGTAGTAGACATTGTAGCTCTAAAGACAATGAAAATGAGAGGACAAGCCTTTGTTATATTTAAAGAGCTTGGGTCATCCACCAATGCCTTGCGACAATTACAAGGCTTTCCATTTTACAGTAAACCAATGGTAAGTCTTAGATTTTACTGCAAAACGTGGTACAGGTAAGAGCATAGTAATATGATGTTGTATTTTCTGTGCCTAGAAAAACAGACAGTGTTTTGAAAGTCTTCATTGTTTTATTTTATACTCTTGAAATTTACATTATATAGAAATTTTTCTGTTATAGTCTAGGAAGACCTGTCATTATGTGCGACGAGTAACAACTGTATCAAAACAGAAATAGAAATGGTTTTAATAATCCTCAATGACAGTTTGACATCCTAGAAAAAGACTTTCTGAAATATATCAAATGTGCAATCCTGTATACTCCCTGATTTTGTCCTGTCACTATATTGCTTTTGCTTAAAAATGCACCTTGTTGCTGGTTAGGGAAGATGATGTTGCAGCTATTACAAAGGATGGTATTGTCATCTCTGATGGCCTAAATACCATAAAGGCACCAGACCAGGTCTGATCTTGGAAGCTAAGCAGGGACAGTCCTGGTTAGTACAGGGAGCTCTGGTGGCACAGTGGTTCAATGCCAGTACTGCATCCACAAGGTTATGAGTTCGATCGCAAGCAGGGCTCCAAGGTCGACTCAGCCTTCCATCCTTTTGTAGTTTGGTGAAATGAATACCCAGCTTGTTGGGGGCAATTGGCTTACACATTGTAAACCACTTAGGGAGTGCTAGTTTGCTAATATAAGTGGTATAGAAATGTACTTACTATTGCTATTGCAAATTGGAAAACACCAGTGAATACCTGTTGATGTTGTAGGCCAGGGATTCCCAACCTTTTTGACTTGTGGAGCCCTTATTTCTATGGCTGAGCCCCTAAGAGGCTCCTTGGAGCACAGGTTGGGAACTGCTGCTGTAGGCTGTATTTCAAAGGAAGGAAACTCGCAAAACTACCTCTGAGTATTTCTTGCCTAGGAAAATCCTGTGAAATTAATGGGGTCATTGTAAGACAACAAGCAGCTTGAGGGCAACACACAGATGAGATTGTCATATCTGGTAGCAATTATGTCTATAGGTGTTTGTTCCTGAGCATCTGACTGAAACATCCAGCTTTGATTAAACTTAATGCAGTCTTCTACTTTAAACAGCGCATTCAGTATGCAAAAACAGACTCGGATGTAATTTCAAAAATGCGTGGCACATTTGCTGATAAGGAGAAGAGGAGAGAGAAAAAGAAAACTAAGGCCTTGGAACAGTCTGCCAATGCTGCAAACAAAAAGCCAAACCAGGTAATGTAAATTTGTAGTGATTTTTTCCTATCCAGGCCTGCTTATAATTACCCTTCACCAAGGTATAAGCACTCTCAAATTGATGATTTCCTACCACATTAATTATGTGGCTAATAATGTAGGTTAATTATGTTGTAGTGCATATTTAAAAGTATGGTTTCTTTAAGTTCTGTTTTTTAAGTGTTTTTTTTCTTAAACAAGCAAACAAATGCATGGAACAACAGAACAATTTGGGGCAAATTTCATTTGAAAAGTACAGTACTTAAACCAAGGAGTCCCTACATGTATTATTGGGCTTGAGGTCCCAGCAGTCTCACCAGCATAGCCAGTGATGAGGAATATTGAGAGTTGTAGTTGAAGAATATGATTTCTATCCCTGCCTTAAACTAATTTTGGATTTTACAATTAAGTTGTGAATTCAGTTCTGACCATTATAATATGCCAGCTTTAGGCAAATTGCTGTTGGTAGAAATGATTTTTCTTGGTGAAATTTCAGCTAAGGGCATGCTGCTTTCCTGGAAGGGTTGATACCACACGTACAGAGCTTGGAATAGTAACTTTTTAGCCTAAAACTCCCATAATTCCCTAGTCTGCACAGCCTTTGGGAATTATCCAAATATAGCATTATGTTCTTTACAACATAACATTAAATGCAGTACAGGTGAAGAAAGGAATGATGAAATCTTGCCTCTTTAGGTATCAACAGCTTGCATTGTTGAAAAAAAAGTATGTTAGGAATTCAAGTTTATTTTTCTCAAAGCATTTGCTATTCACAGGCAACTCTCCTTTGCCTGAGACTGAGAGTAGAGATGATGGTACCCCTCAAAAAATCCCAAGTAGTTTGTGTCCTTAGAAGAAATTGTGTCCTATGACTGGCGGAATAGCTCCTAACTGTTTAAGAATTTATGTATTTTTGTTTTTAAAACTGGAACTCCATAGAATATAATTCTGTACATACTCTTAACAATAATTTGAAATTGAAATTAATACAATGTTTTTTTAACAACTGCTACAATAATACACATTGGTATATACAGTATTGATTGTGAAGTTGGAATATGATTTCTTTAAAAGCAAAAAACCCTCTGTTCTTATTTTTTAACAGGGAGCAAATCAGAATTCAGCAAATAGCCAAGCAAATTCATCACAGAATCAGCAGGTAATTCTTACCATCTTCACCAGTTCCAACTAAATGGATCGTAGACCAATGTCTTTGGCTTTTTAGAATCAATGGCCTGTTACAGACAGCCAAAATAAAGCTGCTTCGAGTTACAGTGGAGGTATGGTGTTTCAATGATGCATGCGTCCTAAGAGTCCAGAAGTCGCACCAAAGCCATGCTCCAGCCTGGAGCGTGGCTTTGGTGGGGCTTCTGGACTCTTAGGACGTATGCATCATTGAAACATCATGCCTCCACTGTGACTCGAAGCAGCTTTATTTTGGCTGTCTGTAACAGGCCAATGTAACTTGTATACAGATAAATGCATTTTGTATGGAAGCAGTGCAGTTTCTTTATGTGTGACTTACTTCCTTAAAAGATAAACTATCAGTCAATCAATTTTATCTGTCAGCACTTGCTTAGAGTGTTTATTGCTGTATAATTCCTGATCTTTATTGTCTTATGTTAAAAAAAAAAACTGGGTCCATCATGTATAATAAACTCTTGCTGTTGTTAGGCCTCACTTTCTACCTTTCTGATAACATAAAGATGGTCTGCAGCACAAATAAATTATTGTTGTATTGGGGATTTCAAATGGTACTGCTGAACTGGTAAGTAACTGTTCAGTAAACAATATCTAAATTACACTAAACTCCTTTATTAACCTAGAAATTTGTGAGATTCTGAAAAGTTGCTTATGCTTTTCCCAGTTTATTTGTTTGTTTGTTTTGGTCAAATGGAAAATTAACAGTGCTTTGGAATAATAGTATCCATGCATGTGACAAGAACCATTGCAAAATTTAATAAATGCTAAAGCAAGTATGTTTTTGTTACACATTATCCTGTTATTTCTTGCTTGTGTTGTTGCAGGTGCCGGATAATCCACCAAACTATATTCTTTTCCTCAACAATTTGCCAGAAGAGACAAATGAAATGATGTTGTCAATGCTGTTTAATCAGTAAGTTCATCTAGGAATATATACAATTCTGTGTTCCTCAAATATACTTCAGCTGTGGTTCTGTGTAGATTGACTCACATTTGAATTTCATGGAGACTGATGAGACTTCAAACTTTTAAAAGATTTTTCTACATGTTGAATCTCTATAAATTACTGTTATTAAATATTTATTTATATCCCGCCTCTTCCGATTGAGGATCGAGGCAGGTAATAACAAAAAATACAATATACAACAATAAAAACAACAAGCCCCACAAAACCCCGACCCAACCCTCCCTCCCAACTATAAAATTAAACAGTAAAAAAAAAAAGTTTAAAAAGTACATAACAATACATCAAAGTTAAATCACAAGTAAGAAAAATAATAAAAGGGGGATTCAATTGGTTCTGGACATTAACAATTGGGGAAGGCCTGCCGGAAGAGAAAAGGTTTTTGTTGCCTTTTTAAAAGCCTCGGGTGAGAAAAAATGGCAAATCTCTTCCAGCAGGTCTTTCCAAGTTTTTGGAGCAGCGACAGAAAATGACCTCCGGGAGGTCACTGCCAGTCTGGTCTTTCTAGATTGTAAGAGGTTTTTCCTGGAGGATCGGAGTGTACAGGAAGGATTGTATGGGAGGAGGCATTCCTTAAAGTAGACTGGACCCAGGCCATGTAAGGCTTTATAGGTGATAACCAACACCTTGTACTGTGCCCGGAAGCTAATAGGCAGCCAATGTAGTGATTTTAAAATAGGTGTAATATGGTCGAACTTGGATTTTCTAGCAGCCAATCTGGCTGCTATGTTTTGAATCAATTGGAGCCTCCAGATGTGGCACAAAGGTTGTGCCATGTAGAGCGCATTGCAGAAATCAAGGTGAGAGGTTACTAGAGCGAGCATGTATGACCGTTTCTAGGTCCCGCTGCTCCAGGTAGGGGCGCAACTGGCGTATCAGCCGAAGCTGGTAACAGGCACTGCTGGCTGTCATGTCAATCTGAGAAGACAGTTGAAGCGACGAATCCAGGAGCACTCTCAAGCTGCGGACGCAGTCTTTCAGGGGAAGTGTAACCCCATCTAGAACTGGCGGACTTATCTCCATACCCGGATTGGGGTTACCTATCACAAGTACCTCTGTTTTATTTGGATTCAGCTTAAGTCTGTTTTGCTGCCTTGAAAAAGATGCTGCCTTGAAAAAAATAGTTTCCTGGCTTTTTATATTTCCATATTCTTAATCTAGTGTTTTTATACTATACTGGAAGAGTGGAATAAAAAGACCCATAGGCCTGTTACAGACTGCCAAAATAAAGCTGCTTCGGATCTCTTTGGAGGTATGCTGTTTAAATGATGCATGCATCATCCTAAGAATCCGGAAGCTGCACCAAAGCTGCACTCCAGTGCTTAAGAATGGAGTGTGGCTTTGGCGCGACCTCCGGACTCTTAGGACCCATGCACCATTTAAATAGCATACCTCCAAAGAGACCCGAAGCAGCTTTATTTTGGCAGTCTGTAACAGGCCATAGTTTCATCTAAGAGCTTGATATTTCCTGTCCAAACTGCACAGCTTGGGTGGGCAGAAACCTAAGTGCAGCCCTATCCCCTTTCTCTTGTTTCTCTCCTCATAGACAGCAAGACTTGAAGAGGATAGCCTCTTGTGCATTTGTCCAGAACTTTATCAAATAATGAGGGGATATATGTGTAGATATTCTTTCAGATCATTATTGCCCATGTGAGAAGAATGGTGGCTACAGGATGAGAGTAGTGTACCTTCTCATATATTCATTTGTTTTTGAATGCCTGAAAGGCCTAAAGAAGTGGTTGTCCATAGATTGCTCCATTCTGATTTTTCTGTAGTGGGTGTTCCCCCTTCAAATTCAATGTAGGGGATTCTTTTTTATACTTTGGAAATATTTGGCTTTTAGAAACAGGAGTGTGTACTTTAGGATTTTACAATTTATTGAAGAAAACATGGTTTTGAAATAGAGAATAAATTTAATAGACCCATAGATTGACGGTAGATGATATGTTTTGTGTTCATTCTCTGATGGCTTCAAATAGAGCTGGCAAAACTCTTGCCTGAAAGCTAGGAGACCTGCTACCAGTCAGTTTTGACAGTACTGGGCTAGATTGAACAGTGGTCTGATGCAGTGTAGGGCAGCTACCAATGCTGTTACAGGTAAAAAACAAACAAACAAACAAAAACAGCTTCATTTATATACCACTTCATACTGAACTAATAGTGTCTAAGCGGTTTACAACTGTAAGCTAATTGCCCCCAACTATCTGGGTACTCTGAGCTTTCTTGAGTTAGCCAAGTAGGAAGGACTGAATCTTGCTCTGTTGAATGGGAGTTCATAAAAAACAGTTCAGCCAACTCCCCCCTCCCCCAAACTCAAGTTTAATTCCTGCACATCAAATCCATTTTCCATTGCATTGTAAGTATACTCCTGACTCCTGTGATATGTTTTACTTGGCAAAATCTGCCTGTAGCATTCAACTTCATTTCTCAACGATGACTTTCAATTTTCTGAACTTATTGGAGAGAGGGTTAAAAAAAGTGCTAGTAGCTTTCAAGGATAAAGAACCTGATCTTCACAATAAATATTTTTCTTCCAAGGTTCCCTGGTTTCAAAGAAGTGCGGCTTGTCCCTGGCAGACATGACATTGCATTTGTGGAGTTTGAAAATGAAGGACAGGCAGGAGCAGCTCGGGATGCCCTCCAAGGATTTAAAATTACCCCTTCACATGCCATGAAAATTACTTATGCCAAGAAGTGATGGAAACGAGTCATGATCTTCAAAGGACTTGCTCTTGTTTTTCTTTAAATAAGTTACATTTTCTTATTTGTTTTCTTTTGATAGAGTGAGATGTGGTTCCTTATTTATAAGGAAAAATTCTTGTGCAAAGTTGTTAGACATCAACAGACACCTGTAAGAATTCTTCATACATTTAAGGAATGCTAACAGCATAAGATGGAAATTGTTAAATTGTGTTTTATGTACATAGATCAGTTTTATATACTGTGACCTTATGTTCTTCACAATAAAGTTGCCTATTTGCAAATAAAGCTGCATTTTATTTCTTAACACAGCAATCCATAGGGCAATCTTGTTTCGGCAAAATTGTTAATTAGGAATTACCTGGGAATTGGATGTTCTTGGAAATGCTAATACAGTGGTGCCTCGGGTTACGAAATTAATTCGTTCCGCGGCTAATTTCGTAACCCGAAAAAACTTTCGTAACCCGAAACAATAAATCCCTATGGGATTTTTTCGTATCCCAAAAAATTCGTAAGCTGGGTATTTCGTATCCCGAGGTACCACTGTAGTTTAAAATACATGTTATTTCTATAAGAAACTGGAGGAGGATTATGTTTCCAAATCCAAGTTACTATACCCCTTCTCACTTATATTTCTAACTTACCTCTTCTGGGAGATAAAGTCCCAACATTTGAAGTGCCAAAGTTCTCCACACCTGGTTTAAAACAGATAACTTCTGCTTCCCTCTTAACTCCCATTTTCTATAAATGGAAATTGGTTAAAAGTAAGGAAAATTGTGATTATAATGTACATACTTATGCGAATGACTTTTTCAGATGTAGATACAAGAGGGTAACCTGAATTTGGAGGTGGCAGAGTAATGATGCATACATAATATGGTTGAATGATTAGAAATTAGTGAATTGTTAACAGTAAAACAGAGTCAAATGGACTTGAATTTGACAGCATTGTTTTATTACAGAGGAGCTGACTGGCTTGCAACTGAGTAATTTGTAGATTCAAATGCATTGGAATCTGTTTCAGTCAAATTGTAGATCTGAGGCAACCAAACTAAAGAGAAAACTATACATGTAATGGCTTTGATTCAGAGCTGCCCGCCCTTCCATTCAGGGGGCTGGGAGGAGAGATTCCAGTGGAGGGACTGTCTCGTGGAATAAAGAGCAGTGTTGTTTTTATTTTTTGCAGATTCTGCCTTTTCTTTCCAACACCCCTCCTATTTCTTCCACCTCCCATATTATTATTATTAACCTTTATTTATATAGCGCTGTAAATTTACACAGCGCTGTACATACAATCTTTTAGTCAGACGGTTCCCTGCCCTCAGGCTTACAATCTAAGTAGACACGACACAAAAGGAGAAGGGAGTGGTGGTGGGGAATGGGATCAGGTCCAGCAGTTCTTCTCCACCTCCAAGGCCTGGACCAAGGCAGATGGACTGGAGGAAGGGCTTGGCTTCTTAATGAATGGTTAAAAGAAAAACAAAACAGAAATACTGTTCTGAAGGGCTCTCAAACCCATTACAGCAGATTTCAATGGGTTGGAATGGGGAATCTGTGACAACCCCCCTCCACCTCTGTCATTGGGATTGCCTGTTGATGGTACCTCCAGATTCATAAATAAATAAAATGCCTGATTAGGTATATAGGCCTTACATGTGATACCTATATGTACTGCATGGGTAGGAAACTAGGTCTCCAGCTGCTTCTGGACTACATCTGTTAACCATCATTGATTAGATTGGCTAAGGATGATGGGAGTTGTAGGCCAAAAAACATCTCAAGAACCTCAGTTGTCTATTCCTATAGTACTTCAGTTAATCTGTATTTCTATAAGGCCTTAAAGGGTCAATGAGGAGAGGGCCTTTTTAGTTATGAACTTCAGTTTATGGGATGTGAAGCTCATCTGATTTTGACATAATCTTAGATAATCATCTACACCAAAATATATGATGGGCAGAAGTTGGGCAATTTTTAAATACATTATGCCGATTTATTTTGCCTTTGGTCTTGCTGAAGGGGATGACAAATCATAGACATATTTTAAGTTGTGTATAATATAAACTATCTTGATAGTTCTTTTAGAAAAGTTTAACAACAATAATAATGACGATTTTTATTGATTGCAACCTTGAGTTATGGCTTGTTTCTGTGGGAGAGACCAAATCTGTTTAAATAAATTCATAATTTGAGGACTAAGGGCCTGAACAGACAGGTGAAAATAAAGCTGCTTCAGGCCACTTTGGAAGTATGCTGTTTAAATGACACATGCATTTTAAGAGGCCAGAAGTTGCACCAAAGTGATGCATCAGACCTTAGGACAGGAGTGTGGCTTTGGTGTGGCTTCTGGCCTCTTAGAACACATGTGTCATTTAAACAGCACACTTCCAAAGTGGCCCGAAGCAGCTTTATTTTGGCCTGTCTGTTCAGGCCCTAACTTACTGCTTTATCATACTAGGGGGCAAACAGGATTTAAATGAGAGTTAAACTAGAGAAAACAATGGCGGGGTACATACCGCCACTTTGCGGCGCTCTGCCGCCACCGCTGGTAGGTCCGCGGGGGAGCCAAAGCCTTCAGACGGCCCGACTCCCGCGCGGACCGAAAAAGAAGCTCCAAAATGGAGCTTCTTTTTCCGTCGCGTTTGCGACGTAGCGAGGCGCCAGGGGCCATGTAGAAGGGCCGGCGCCATCTTGTACGGATGGAGTCCGTACTAGGCCCAGGGGCGTCTATAAGAGACGCCCCTTTTTTAAAATGGGACGTCCTCTGGACGTCCCAAATGCCGGTGCAGAAAGCACCCAAGAAATGTACTGTGATAAACATCAGCCATTTCCTGATTTTCTCTAGTTTAACTCATGTTTAAAAACTGTTTGTCCCCAAGTGTGATAAAACAATAGATAGTTCAGCTCCTAACTCCAGCTTACCTTCTGCAGTGCTGTTCTGACACTTTATCCTTATCTGATATGTCATCAACACAGGATTGCTTGTGGCACTCCAATGTAAACCACATAGGAATGAGGCAATTTTATATAGTCAGCAGATTATTAATTTTCTGCAAAATTTGCTCAATGCAGTTCTAAGAACATTGCCTTGGACAGTCTGTGTCGCGGGAAGAGAGGCATTTTAGATAAATGAAGCACCGAGGGCCCCTCTGGGGTTCTGCAGCTCTGTAAAACTGGTGGAATGTTGCCCTCATAACTTCCCTTTGGTCAGAGAGGTGGTTCCCTGCAGATGTGTGTTGGAGTTTCTATAAAAGAGATACATTCCTCCACTTGTATTTCATTTATGAGAGGGAGAGCAAGGCGCCTGCGAAGGAGAGGACGGGCAAAGAAAATGTCACATACTGTTTGCTTGCTGATATTTCTGCTGTCTCTAGGATTTACTTTCCAGATTGCAAAGGGCATTTTTATGGACAAACTTGCCAGCAAGAAGCTGTGTGCTGATGAGGAGTGTTTATGTAAGTCTCTCTCTCTCTCCTCTGTTTGTTCACCTGTGTGCTCTGAATGTGCACTTTGGAGACTGAGAAGTTCCTGAACTACGTTAACTACAACTGCCTCATTGATAAGTTTAGGTATCTTGACAAAAACCTTGGGTATCTTTTATCTTAAAAGGCTCACAGACATCTGCTTTGAGAGGGTTGGAGCTCGAGCTGCTGAAAGCAGACAGTGTCTTGATTATGTGAAGCAAGGCTGCATTTGCAAATTTACAGGTTTGCTTCTGTTTTTAATCCCACAGATGCCATTTCCTTGACAAGAGCAGAAGATGACTACAACGCACCAGATTGCAGATTTATTAATATTAAAAAGGGGCAATTGGTCTATGTTTACGCCAAGCTTGTGCCAGAAAGAGGCGCTGGAGAATTCTGGGCTGGAAGTGTAAGAACCTTCAATACATAAAGCGTATATTTACCTTTTCTTGGCTATTTGCTTTCAGTACTCATGATTTAAGAAAGAAGGCCAAGGGATAGGGGGAATATTCCAGGTCTTTTTGACAGGGAGGTTCAATAAGAGCTCAAAGGTACCACAAGTAATGCCAAAATTCAGAGATATAGCTGTGTTAGTCTGTAGAATCAGTATATAGAGAGGTCTAGTAGCATCTTTGAGACTAAGTGAAAGAAAGAAATTGTAACATGAGCTTTCTCAGACTTCAGCCTACTTCTGACATTATTTATAAGGTGATACTTTCTGAAATGATACCGATAACAGTGTTTCTTTAAACAAATAATGTACAGACTACTGACACTGGATTTTAGTATAATAAGATTTACTCATTGCTTCAAAATGAAAGTTTGGGGTGTTACTTTGAGGGATTTGGGAGCATTCTGACCTTTTTTGTATTTTTATGCAATGATTTAGTAATGCTACTTCTTACTTATCAATAATGAGTAATAGATCTTTTTTAATGCCTATGCTTTTACAATAATGGTTCCATGCACAGTTATATACCTGCCAACACCTCTTCCCTTCTGTTATGGAGCACTTTATGCTTAAAACAGTGGGAATAGAAAGCAAAGGGAGATTCTGATCTAATCAAAAGGGTCTGAAATGCTGCAACACAGTAAGAAAGACAATTTTTCTTTAAACCTCTTTAGTGTTGGAGGTGTGTGTTCATTTTGAGGAGGGGGGCTGTTTTGCACTTAGGGGCCATTAGCTCAAAGCCATTGTAAAAGAAGAAATGGAATTGTCCCTAAACTGAACTGAAGTTAAGTAGTGATAGAATTCCAGGGACCACAAAGACAAGTAGAGTGTGTCCATGTTGTCACCTATGCAGTATGAGCATTTAAAGCATCCTACAATGGCAGTTTTGTAAAAGAAAAAAGCTTCAAGAAATGGGAGGTTTAAGCATACCCTACCCATGAGTTCAAAGATATAGCAGTGCTATTCTGTAGAATCAGTATGTAAAGAGATCTTGTAGCATCTTTCAGATTAACTGAAAGAAAGAAATTGGTAGCATGAGCTTTCATAGACTTCAGATGCTTTGCCCATGAGTGTTGGCCCTAAACTGGATTGAGTCCACAAGTACAGTGGTACCTCGGGTTACGAAATTAATTCGTTCCGCGGCTAATTTCGTAACCCGAAAAACCTTCGTAACCTGAATTGCCATAGGCGCTAATGGAAAAAATAGCTCTCTGCTGCCCTCCGGTGGCGGCCTTTCCATTTAAAACAGCGCCGGGGTTTTTTCGTAACCCGAAAAAACCTTCGTAAGCCGAAACAATAAATCCCTATGGGATTTTTTCGTATCCCGAAAAATTCGTAAGCTGGGTAATTCGTATCCCGGGGTACCACTGTAGTGCTTTGTAGCAACAAGAAATGCATTCATATAATTTTTTGTTTTTTGGGGCTTTTTGGTAATTTGTGACTTACGGTGACCCCCAGGGCAACCCTATGATGGTTTTTTTTCTGGGACTGAGAGCATGTGACTCACCCAAGGATATCCATGGCTGAGCAGGGAATCAACTCCTAGTCTCCATAGTTGTAATCCAGTGCTCAAACCACTACATTATGCTTGTTCCCTTAGTATAATTGGACCTTTAAAAAAACCACATATATCTTTGTTCAAAAAACAATTTACCAGAATAACAACTTTGTTAGCACTTTATGATGGTCAAAGTCATGTCAAACAATATATAAAAAGACATCTGTAGTTCTTGTTTGCAAAAGAGAAGCACATTTCTTTACTCTAAATAGTGTTGTTGTTGTTATTAACTGCCCCCAGTTGACTTCAACTCATGGCGACCCTGTATATAAGACATCTCCAAACCCTCCCATCCTCCACTGCTATGCTCAGGTTCCGCAGGTTCAGGGCTGTGACCTCCCTGATTGAATCCAGCCATCTAGCATGCAGTCTTTCTATCACCTTCTACCTCTCCTAGCATTATTATCTTTTCTAATGTGTCATGCCTGTGTTTAATTCTGGGTTTGTTGGCTGTGTCCTGTTAAGGTTTACGGTGAACATTACGAAGACCAGATGGGCACTGTTGGTTATTTCCCCAGGAATTTAGTCACAGAGCAGCATGTCTATCAGGAAGCAAACAAGACAGTTGCCACAAAGGTAAAAATTTTAAAAATGAAAAATAAACTAGTTACGTGAATGTTGCTGAATAAATATTTTGGTCTGGTTAGTGCTGGTTCGTCATGCAAACCTCATCACCCCTAGCCACAGCAGAGAAAGACATTTTATATGCTGAGGTTTTTACCAAATTAATTGCCTGACAATATATTTATGTGCCTTCAAGTTGCCTGTCACCCTATGCATTTCACAGGGTTTTCTTAGGCAAGGAATACTCAGAGGTGGCTTGCCAGTTCCTTCATCTGAAATATGGCTGACAGCACCTGGCATTTGTTGGCAGGCTTCCATCCAAGTACTAACCAGAGACAATGTAGCTTCACTGAAATTGCTGAATAAATGGCTGCAGAAGATTCCCTACTGACTTTGGCTGTAGGCCTGTGCATACTGAGAGGTAGGCAGACTTCTCAGGGCACAGACACTGTGCTTACTGACAGGTCTGCTTCCTGTTGCTAGAAGCTGCCTTTTTCCTGACTGGGCTGTATGCCATGTTCTCCACTTCTGTTTTATTGATTCCTTTGCAGCAGGCATTACCCACAAATAACTTGATCATTTCCCCCCTTTCTGTTTGGGTTCTGAAAACATGATGCCTTCCTAAACTTATTTTCAACAAATGCCAGTCGAACTGGGTGGAATTGGTAGAAAAAGGCTGTATAGTAAGCCAGCTTGATATCTGCAGAGCCCTGGCTCTACCACTTGTGACTGCAGGCAGACTTTGACCTCCAAACCAAGGGATCCCACCTCCCACCTTTGACTGGTGTGAGCTGCTGGGATTTGCAGGCTAGCAACACCTGGAAGGCCCCACTGTTCCCACTTCAGCCTCAACACAAAGTTTAATACCTCAGTTAAGGAGACACAGGTCTCTGCTGAGACAATATGACCATCACCTCCTATAGTGTAAGTCCTTTGGGGCTCAACAGCAGTGTGCTAAGTGATTCTTTTTTATCTGGTAGTAGCATTTTTATGGGTAGCTCCCACAGTCTTGGATCTTTAAAAAATCTTATTTCAAAAAAGCTGTTAAGAAATTGGAAGGGGTGATGTGGAGAGAAATTGCTATAAAAGAAAAAGGACACTTAAGACATAGTCCCCATAGTGTTAACCACGTACAGTAGCAAGTTTGTGTTTCAGCATTTCTTGAAATATAGTGTTATTCTTATACATTATACTCCTATACATCCTTGCATGTTATTCTGTTGTTTTTCAAAAAGTTGATTGAGAGCTTGCTGTTAGAGACAACTGGCTGTGCTTGGACATTAATGTAGCAGAAACAACAGTCTAGCCTTCTCCAATATGCAGACATTCTTCTCTAACCAATGACATCACTAGGGTTGGTGTCACCCAGTGCAGTAACTCATGGTGTCACGCTCCCCCCTTGACCTGCTCCCATAACACTTAATAATGGTTTATTTGTAGTAATGTTACTCATAAATTGTAATTCCCCTATATCACTGAATGTAATGGTAATAGTTGTGACATAAACAACTGCATAATTAAAATTATACCTTTATGTTACAATATCCTATGCAAAGCCTATATGTATTTACATATACCTAGCTTTATGTGGTTAAGGTGAAGATTTGGTAAAATGTGTTTTTCAAAAGGAAATTTAAAAAGAATGATTTTTTTAAAAAAAAAATACAATTTGAATTTTTTTAAAAAAATAAACCAACCTGGGGCCTCTCCTTTCTCCTCCCACAGACCCTCACACCACTCACCCCATGTCTTATAGCATTTTAAAGGGAAACAGGAGAATGCCACAGCCCATATCTGTCCAAATGCAGATGTTTCAGGAGCAGTGGTGTCACCCTATCCTTAGGATGTTACCTGGTGTGGCTCTCATACCCCCCACACCCCTAGTGATGCCACTGCCTCTGACTTTTCTTCCTTTAGCATAGATGTAGGGAAGACATCAGAAATTCCTGGCCTGGAGTAACCATAAATCAATATAGCATTCAAACAGTAAAATCTGGTAGATTTTTCCCCTAAAGTAAATAAAAGCAAGCCAGCTTCATAAACTATGATCTGAAATTACCACAGTAGCTGCAGTTCAGCTAGTTAATCAAAAACTGAAGCAAAAGTTTCCAAAGTTGTCTTCATGGTTGCAGTGAAGAAAGAGAAGGGAAGACATGAACATGTTTGTGTGGTGGGGTGCCTTGAGCTTGTCAGATTTGGTTTAGGAATGTATCTGAATCGGCCTATTCTGTTATCAAAGCATATATAAAAATGGCCTCTAACAGCAGACCATTATCTCTTTTCTAGGACATTGATTTCTTTTGTGAATAGAAGCATGTAATGTGGCCCATCGACATAACTGATACAAAAGAAGTTTTGCGCAAAAGAGGAACATCTTTTTCTGTTGTAGGGAAATACAGAAAGCTTGTCTTTTCTAAATACCTTCTTTAAAACAAATTAAAGGAAAACAGTTTAATATGGAATAGTTGTATGCACTTTTATTCATATTGTTGTATTTTATATTAATCATTGTTTAAACTGCTGTTGCCTTTTCAATTGCTCTGTTATCTTGTTTTAAAGTAATAAAGAAAAGTCCATATTTCAGGTAGGACCCTAAATGTTTTCTGACCTTTAATCTTTATTTTGACCATCTTTCTTCTCTCCTGATGTGTTGTGCATTGCTAAATGAGAGGTAAAATTGAGAAATTTATTCTAAAATGCTTATTCACTGTCTATATCGATCACCATCATGTCAAAGCACAAACCATGGCATTATGATTTGATTTTCTCCACTCAGAAGAGCGCAGGATAGTCATGACATCTTTTCATTTTTCATTGGTTAAAGATCTTTAGAGCAATAAGCTTTACTTTGGAGCAACAAGCATTACATTTTTGTCCTCTAGGACTGAGGATGGCCACAGGCTAGACTAGGTGGTTTTTCCACCTCTGTGATGGAAAAATGGTTTCATAACTTTCCTCTCCCCTGACTTGAATATGCATCTGCCTTGGCACTCATACCCTGGATGTCCATGCATGAATGCGAAATTTAAATATGGTGTACATGTGTAAAAAAGTGTATAGGCCCAGATTGTGGAATTGATTCGCATATTTTATGAGGCAGTTGTGAATGCCTGTGCATTGTGAATTTTACCTAGCTGTGCTAGATGAAAGTCCTCTATATGGACATCTGGGTGGGAAAGGTGCACTGGGTTGAGTAGCTTGTTTTCCTGCTGGATAAGCAAATTTGTTTGCTTTCAGGGGAGTGTTTCAGCATCATATTAAACCAGAATTATAAAGAATTCTGTATCATTGTGCTTGAGTATGTTGACACAGGATTGTTCCATTTGTGTCCTTTTTCAAGCAGAAGCAACTAAACAAGCTAAGGACCTTCAGGTTTGTTTAATGTGAGTGTGAAATCAAATTTCTGGCTTGTCTATTACCTGATAAACTGGAATCACAAGCAGTGGCATGTTCTTGGCTTGTAACTCTGTTTTGTTGGGAGAAGAGACAAGCCAGGATTGTGGCTTGAACAGCACTCCACACAGAAGCCATTGGTTTGTTTGGCCAACTCCAGTTGCATCAGGAGTGGTTGGGCAGTGTGTACCAACCTACTGCTCACAAATGATAAGCCACAATTCTGTTGGTTTATTGGAATAGGCAAATCTAGGCAATGAATAACACAGTTGTGGTGTTGCTAACATTTGGTGGTATCTCGTGTTACAATGCTTGGAAATGATAGACCTGGAAGAGCTTTGCAAATATGTATTGGAGGCTGTTACATTCGTTCTGTGGGATGAATCAGCATCCAGGCAAGCACTGTTTCTAAGAGGTCAGGGTACATCATCAGATGTGCCTAAAAACTCTAGTTTTGCAATAGTAGCAGCCACAGTGCATGCCACAAGGCTACAGTCTGGATTCCAGGGGACCAGATCAGAAAGGAGGAGCAGGCCTTATGGGGCAGCATCTTGAACTGTGGGCTGCCAGACTCTGACAGCTTCAGATCAATTTCAGTCATTGCTCAAGTCCTGTTTTCTCTAATTACAATCTGCTATAAAGAGTACCATGCTCCTGTTTATGTCAGCTGTGTTTTCAACAGCAGTGGATGGATGTCACCACCCTCAGTTTACTCGTCTTTTATATAATAGCCAGATATTTTTTCTAGTCTGTCCAGCTGAGAATATAGCAGAGTCAGCAGCTGTCCCTAGAAATAGTGTTCTAGCCTTGTTAGATGTGTGTGTGCACAAGTGAGAAACAGAGACAGATGTTTAGGCAGTCTTTGAGTCTGACTGTTGTCTGGATTCATATGTGTCCCCTTGATCACTGGATCAGCAGCTACAGTACCGGTAAGTGTCACTGAAGAAAGTGGGATTTACCTTTAAGAAAATATACATGGGATTACTTTTAAATTATAATTATTTGTGGTTTCTGCAACACAAGCAAGATAACAGATTCCTCTCTTTACAGCTATTTCGGTTAATTGGGGCAATTTTAAAGCCTTTCACAGCCATATATTTCAGTTGTGCAAATGACTCATGTGGAACTACTAATCCAAACCAAGTCACTCGGAGGCTCATTGTGAATATCAGAATAATTGAAAGGAGGATCTCTCAGATACTGTGTTCTCCAGGAGTATTTGTTCCCTTTTCCTGCAGCAACTTCTAACGTTTGTATCATGTGCTGTTTGAACTGAGCTATGGGCTTTACACCTCTGCCTTTTTTTCTTCCTTAGTTTCCTTCCCATCACAGGAACGGTCCTTGACTAATCAGATTATGAGTCTGTGTTTGTAGATTATACACAATTTTAGAGTAGGTTTGTGCTGACCTCCAGTGGCTGAACCGTGCTTTAGTTTTATATGATACTCCATTGCAGTTTTCTCAAGCTAACGTTTTATTTTGTGGACACAGAGTCTAGAGACAAGGTAAGCCAATGTTTAGCTTTCAACACAAAGCACTATGACCATGACAAGTAAATTTGTATTTCACTTTGGAAAACAGTTTTTGCTGCGGTTATGGATTATACTCAGTCAGCTGTCTTAGTAGATGGCATAGCAAATTAACTCAGTACGAAAAGGGAGAGGAGAGGAATTATATCATCTTGCTTGTGTTACAGAAATTACAAATGATTTTAATTCAAGAGCAATCCCATGTATGTTTTGTCACAGGTAAATCTCACTTTGTTCAGTGCTGCTTACTCCCAAATAAATATGCATATGGCTGCAATTTTAGCTTTGCTACACTTTTGTGAACGAAGAGATCATTGTTAACAAACCCACTCCTGAACATTTTAAATAAAAAATATTAATTTCCTCTACCACTTTATTGTAAAAAAGGAAGTATGATGCTATGAATATAAATAGGACTGAGAATGGGCAGGATAAACATTTTTAAAGTTATGCATGGTGTGGAGGAAGTGGATAGAATATTTTCCTCTCTCACACACAATACAGTCGGCCCTTCTTATACACGGATTTTTTATACATGGATTCAAGCATACACGGTTTTAAAATGTTCGAAAAAAGTATAAATTTCAAATATCAAACCATTATTTTCCATTTTTTATAAGGGACACTATTTTGCTATGTCATTATATTTAATGGGACTTGAGCATCCACAGATTTTGTTATCCACAGGGATCTGTGTCCTTGCCAGACAGGTCTGTGATGGTGGCAGGACTGAGAGAAAGCATTCCCCCAATGATTTTAAGACTATTTGTTTAGGCCCAGATATTCCCTACTTGATAGTACACAATAGCAAATTGGAGAACGCAGTCAGGACTTTGGGAATTTGCAGCTAGGCTGTTGTTAGTTGATACCTGCTTGGATATCAAAAGTGGATAGAGTTGAGAGGCACAATTATAATGGAGCATAGGCTGGACCAACATTGTACATCCTTTCACCTCTAGATGTCCTCCTAGTTATGCAACTCAAGTCAACACCAGAGTCAAGCTTATATGAGACCTAGCGAGGGTTTCTGGATGTCTTTGTATTGTGCTATCTATCCTGCCAGTGTTGAGCCCTCTCTTCCACTCAGTGCATTTGTCATTGGTCCAAAACACACTGCCGTTTGAGGCCGCTTTAACAGTGCTAGGGAATCCTGGGAATTGTAGTTTATTGTGGCACCAAACCACTCAATGTCTCACAAAACTACAGTTCCCAGAATTCCCTAGCATTGAGCCAGGGTAGGTAAAGTGGGGTTTTTTTGGACCTCTGATAGCCTAGCCTTCACATGTCCTTTGTGTCAGCTATCTTGATACTGTCCCTACAAGAGGTGTATGCAGTACAGCTATATTGCCAGGTTTAGAAAAGAAAATGAGCATCTCATAGGTGCCAGATGGGGAGTTAAGACCTTTTTTCATCTTTGTTTTAATCTAAAGCTATCCTTAAACTGAAAATCCCCTTTTTGGTTTTTTTACTGTCTAGGTCATGGACAAGATGGTGTGTGCATGTGTGTTGGGAAGCTGGTTTTTAAAGCAGCTGGCTTACAAAACCTGTACAAATTTTTAAATGTTTCCCATAGAAATGACAGATCAGACAGAAATGTTAAGGGCAGTGTGGTCATCTGCTTCAGGCAACAATAACCATGTTTCTTTTCTTTTTAATAATTAATAATAAATTAATAATAAATTAAATTTTAAAAGAAAATTAGCTATTTTAAATGTTGTTTAAACGTGTCAATGGCTATGATATCTGGGTATGATGGAAAATGTAATCCAACAGATCTGGAAGGGGTCAAACGTGGGAAGCCTGCTTTAGCAGATTCTATTTTAATTTGAGTTATCTACACAAATGCAGAGACTACATCATGATAATATATTGTTGTTGTGTGCTTATGGTGACCCTGAGGTGAACATATCATCGGGTTTTCTTGGCAGAATTTGTTTAGAGGGAGTTTGCCCTTGCCTTCTTCTGAAGCTGGGTTTCCATGGCCAGGCAGGGATTTGAACCCTGGTCTCCCAGTATCCAAGTCCAGCATTCAAACCATTATACTGTGCTGGCTGCCCTATAGAATATATTCTCAGTACTTATAAAGATATAGCTCTTCAAAGAAAATAGCTCTCAGCATGGACAAGACCCAGTCTGGCATTTGTCTGGGCTACATTAAATAAAATTCAGTACACAAAATTTCTTTGCTTTTGGTTGTTTATCATTGGCCCGATCAATGCTTTTGCCAGCACTTTGCTGAAGCAGGCCTGCCAAAATCTACTGTCTCCCTTGGAAAGCATAGGAAATGCCCATACTGTTCAGTTCTTACAGGCCATGAGAAGAACTATCATCTTGTTAAGGCCAACCTATAATCTTGGGCTGCTTTTGAGAGATTAATTATCAGTAACTCAGAAGAGAAGTTAAGGAGATTATTCTCCCTGGAGTTTCAGATCAGCTCAAAACTACTTCTGCGAAGCCCTATTGCAGTTACAGAATGCTCTACGATATGATGAAGCAGATAAATTCAAGGTTCTATTTTGTTTCACTGTCCAACTTCAGCTCAGTGCAAGACTATTTTAAGAACCAAGATTCTTAAACATCCACAGCAATAGATTTGGAGAGGGTTTTTTTTTTAAAAAAAAACTACAGATACCTTCTTTAGAGTGAAGGATGACAGAAACTGGAGATGTACATACAGACCTCCAGGTATGGTTCATGTCCAGACTGACTGCATCAGAGAATTGCTCACTTGTACTCTAGTCAATCTGTAGCTAGTCTGCTTTGACATACATCCCCAACTAGAGTCAAGGTCTGGAAATCTCAAAATCTGTGCCACCCATGGCTTTAACTAGGATTCAACAGACAGCCCAATTAATATTAATAGTTGGTGTGTATGTGTATGAAACCAAGAGAGACAAAAAGAGAGGAAGAGACAGAGGAACTTGCCCCCTTCAAGCAGCAAAGTATCCTGAGCTGTACATAAAGATCAGGTTATAAATGTATCTCTGAAAATGTCAGCGTAACAGATTTGCAGTTGTTGTCCCCCCCCCCCCCCCGTTATGTAGTTGCACACGAGATAGGATGAGAAATTATGAAGTGCATTGTACTTGGAATAGTGGAGCTGGAGTGGAGCACACCAGTTTGATGTATCTGTTTAAGTGCCAGAGTATGACTCTAGAGACCAGGGTTTGATTCCCACTCAGCCATGGGTTTTATGGTTACTGGGTGACCTTGGGCAAATCACAGTCTTTCAGGCTCAGAGGAAGGCAATGACAAACCACCTCTGAAACCCCATGATAGGTTCGCCTTACGGTTGCCATACGTTGAAAATGATGAAGGCAGATAACAACAACAACAACACCAAATCCAGCAGCAGTATTACTATGCTATCTTCTCTACATAAAGAATCCAAGAGAACATAATGGAACAATTTGAGGAACATGGAACTGCTGAGGTTCCATTTCAGAGTTGCATCAATCACAGCATGTTTTTTTCTACTGGATCAAAACAGCAGCTTGACTTTTATGTGAAGCCATCTTCCGTGCTGCCCCTGGAAAATTTGTTGTGTAGATCTATCCCTAAATTGAACCTTGCTTCCTGGAGTTGATTTATTGGTGCCTCATCAGTGTTGTCTGCATCTTGCCTCAGAGAAGGAGGGGAAAAAGAAAAGGGCTTCAGCCTCCACTGCCGTCAAGATTTGTTAAATAAGATTCATGACTGATGTAGCTGACTTCTGGATGTGCGTGGGCAGATGGATGCTTTCCATCCAGTATTGATATGTGCTGACAGACGGTGCACTGTTGAGCAAACAGGCTTGACAATTAAAATGTGCTTATTTGTTGCAGCTGAAGAGAAAGCAATTGCACTCCACCATCTTCTTCCAGCCAGAGGGGTCAAGGTATATATCACAAGCAGTGGTATGTTTCTTTCCCTTAACAATTTGAGGTGCTGGTGTTTTTAAATGAAAAGCTGGCTGAGATGCTGCAGTTCAGAGCAGAATAGCTACAATTGTGGCTCCAGCAGCAGCAGAAGGATGGGTGCTTAACCCTTTCTTTGCAGGTACATCTCCCTTTCCGGCTGCTTTCCTAGAATCATAGAATCATAGAGTTGCAAGAGACCACAATGGCCATCCAGTCCAGCCCCCTGCCATGCAAGAAATCTCAATCAAAGCATCCCCAACAGATGGCCATCCAGCCTCTGCTTAAAGACCCCCAAGGAGGGAGACTGCACCACTCTCCGAGGAAGGAGTGTGTTCCACTGTCGAACAGCCCTTACTGTCAGAAAGTTCTTCCTAATGTTGATGTGGAATCTCTTTTCCTGTAGTTTGCATCCATTGTTCTGGGTCCTGTTCTCTGGAGCACCAGAAAACAAGCTTGTTCCCTCCTCACTATGGCATCCCTTCAAATATTTAAACAGGGCTATCGTATCACGTCTTAACCTTCTCTTCTCCAGGCTAAATACCCCCAGCTCCCTAAGGCATTCCTCATAGGGTATGATTTCCAGACCCTTCACCATTTTAGTCGCCCTCCTTTGGACACGCTCCAGTTTCTAAACATCCTTTTTAAATTGTGGTGTCCAGAACTGGACACAATAATCCAGGTGGGGCCTCACCTGAGCAGAATATGGTGGCACTATTACTTCCCTTGATCTAGACACTATACTTCTATTGATGCAGCCTAAAATCGCATTGGCCTTGTTAGCATCACACTATTGACTAATGTTCAACTTGTGGTCTACTTGGACTCCTAGATCTCTTTCATGTGTATTCTTGTTCAGCCAGGTGTCACCCAACCTACATCTGTACATTTCATTTTTCTGCTCTAATAATAATAATAATAATAATTTTTATTTATATCCCGACTTTCCAATTGCATGATCAAGGCGGCTTACAAGACAAGAAGTTCAGTACCTTACCTTTCTCCATACTGAATTTCATTTTTTAGCTTTGGCCCAGCTTTCTAGCCTAGGAGGAGCCCTGGTGGCGCAGTAGTTTAATGCCTGTACTGCAGCCACTCACTCCAAACCATAAGGTTGCAAGTTCAATAACAGCAAAAGGGCTCAAGCTTGTCTCTGGCTTGCATCCTCCTGAGGTCGCTAAAATGAGACCCCAGCTTGTTGGGGCAATTAGCTTACAAGTATAAATTGCTTAAAGACTGCTTAGTTCAGTATGAAATGGTATATAAATCTATTCAGATCATTTTGAATTTTTATCCTGTCCTCTGGGGTATTAGCCACTCCTCCTACCTAGCATGCATACATTTGGGAGTATATGCAAGGTTTCCATATTTTTTCCTTTGCAGGGAAAAAAAAAGCTTTGGGAAATCCTGAGTGGAAAAAAAAATACAAGAAGGGAAAAGGTCAGGGAGCTTTCAATCCTCTCTTCACTAGGGTTATCAATAAAAATAAGGGACATGCTTTCTATCTCTTTAATGGTTGTGTAGGAGAGGGCATTTCAGCAGTTGTTGCTTGCTGTGACAAACAGCACTTGCTAAATTCCTTCTCCTATACAACCATTAAAGGGACAGGAGTCCAGTCCATATTTCACCTGGCAACCTTACTCACTGCTCTTCTATTCTTGATTGTTACTCCCACGGCAATTTTTCAATACTCTTTTTATTCTTCAGTGCAAACATTGATAACTAGTGAGCTTACCTTTATTTTGACTGGTGGGAGAGACCATGTCCTTCATGTAGGAGAACTTAATCTCCAAGACTTAAGATGGGAAAATTTTCAGACAGAGCAAAACTAGGTGGGTTAATTCATGCAGGCAGTCAAATACAATCACTATATCTCTTCAACAAGTGGTGTTTTTGAAATCGCATGGGAAAAGATTATTGGGAAAAGAGCATAACTATGGGTAACGTGTTACAAATAATTAGCTACTTGTCATCAGTTCCTTTCCCCCAGCAAAGTCCAAGTTATCCTAGCCTTGGAGGGTGTCACTACTTGTGGGGTTTGGAGTAATCCTGTAACTAATTAATTTAACAATTAGTTTCTAAATTGTGGAACAGAGGAATATATAACTATCCTGGCACTGTAGTAATTTTCACTTAAGGTTGTGGAGAAAAGGTAAAAGAAAGACTTCTCAGGCCAACAGACATGCTATACAGAAAATAAGAAAGTGGAGGTGTCTCTTCTGATCTTGAGTCAATATTACCCTAAACTATTATAGCACTATTATTCCACTTTAACTGCTATGACTGCTTCCTGAGGAATTCTGAAGTTTGTAGTTTTTTGAGACATAAGGCTCTCTGGCTTAAATTCTAAATGCCCTCCCCTCAACTGCAAATCCCAGGAGGCAGCAGTTAGTTAAAGTGGAATAATAGACGTATAACAGTGTAGAAGAGGAAGACTATGAATGAGAAGGGCAGCTATGAACAAACTAGCTAAGATCCTAAAGTGTAAAGATATACAGCTGAGCATTAAAGTCAGAATCGTTTAAGCCATGGTATTCCCCATGGCCATGTATGGATGCCAGAGCTGGTCAGTGAAGAAAGTGAACAGGAAGAAAATCAGCTCATTTGAGATGCAGTGCTGGAGAAGAGTGTTGGAGATACTGTGGACAGCCAAAATGACAAACAAACTGGTCCCTTATCGGCCCAAGCCTGAACTGTCCTTGGAAGCCAAGATGATGAAACTGAGACTGCTGTACTTTGGTCACATCTTGAGAAGGCATGACTCATTAGAAAAGACAATAATGCTAGGAAAGGTAGAAGGCAGTAGAAAGAGAGGAAGATCATGCCAGATGGCTGGACTCAATCAAGGGCATGAATCTACAAGACCTAAGCACAGCAGTAGAGGACAGAGATCTTGGGAACATCCACAAAGTCACCATAAGTCGGCATCGACTCAAGAGCAGTTAACAACAACAATGACGTAAAGTGATATTGTCTGTGGACTCAGATAATCTTCTGTCCCTTTGGTTTCATGTTCACTTTTATCATGGTTTGTTGGCATGCCATGTGCTCTTATTTCCCAATGTAAAGAACGCTCACATTTGGGGCAAGCACAAGGTAGTAGCAGCAGGATGCATGGGGTTCAGACCACACCAGGTGACATCCCAGAAGGGTGATGACACCCAGCAGAGTGCCCCAACCTGCCCCATCTACTCATAAGTAGAGCAGTGTGGGGCAACACCCCAAGCAGGGATGCCACTGGCACAGGGAAATACAATAAATGCAATGTAAAGTTGAAGGCTTTCACTGGCATTCATAGTTTTTTGTTGGTTTTTCAAACTCTTCTGGAGCACGGACACATAGACTGAAAAAAACCACAAAAACTATGCAGTAAATGCACATTCATATGCTTTGAACCTTGGGATGTTCAAGCAACTACCTTCATAAGATCACCATAACCACAGATCCTAAACATCATGTGCCTTTGACCATGTCTGTGGATGATGAGTGAGAACTATGGCTAGTTAGAGTTTTTGTTTGCAAGGAAGTGACTCTATGAATATATATTAGTAGGTGTATAGCCACCCCCCTGCACTAATGCATGGTCGTGCTGCCAGGTTTGCATGACCTATAAGAGTGTTGTTAGTGGCCCTGATCCCACTCCCTCTCACATGTTCAGGGAATGCAGTGTTGTGATGGGGAATAAGTTTTGTGAACATTCCTTTTAGAAGGTTGTGCCTACCTGCCTTCCCTCTCTATCTGCCCTGGTGCTGCAGAACTGCCAGACCTGAACACTGAAGACCGTTTGCTGGTGTCTACCCCTGCTCTGAATGCACTTCTAGTGAGAAAAATGTGTTCTTCATGGAAAAGTGTATTCTTCAGTGTTTCTTAATAATTTTGGACCATAAAATTGCTACTACCTTGGATAAATAAAGATGTGTGGGTGTGTTAGAATGCTCCCATTCATCATTCTGATGCTTTGAAAACCACTTGCAGACCATGTATCACTGTTATAGATATAGATATATTTAAAAATAATTTTGGATTTCCTTGCCAAGTTGAAAATTATGAAACCTCTGAGTTCATTTATATAACAGAACACTTTTAAATTATGATACTCCTAGCCACATTGAGATAATCACAGTATTTGGAGTAACTGATGGTGTCTCCTGATTCCTGACAGCTTTTGCTGTGATGTAAATTAGTTTCTTAGAAAGGCAGGGTAAATTTCTTGAGAATAGTACAAATTGCTTGCCACTTCTTAAGAAAGATATTTGGCAGATGTAATGAACTGAGAGCACCAGCATCAGGTAGTATATTGAGTGTTGGGCTACAACTCTGGATATCAGGTTTCCTATTCATTCATGGAAACCCATTGGGTGATCTTACGTGAGTCACACACAGCCTCAGAAAACTCTATGATAGTTCTTTATATATAAAGGAAACATTCTTCTTTTGAGTTTACAACTTGGCTTCAATGAACCAAGCAATTCATTGACACTGAAGCTGATGCTGATCTGCAGCCAAGCTGTATTTTCAAAACAAAACACTAGACATCTTAAGAGTTATTTATTCCATCTGTATCCTCCTTACCATGGGCTATGTGTTCTACATGTTTGATTTATTAAGTACGTTTATGTAGTCTTCCTGTTACACACATTCATAGAGCAGCTCACATGGCAAATACTATATGGAAATGTAATATAAATAATAAAAGTGATTGACTGTAAAACAGTTAAAACACAGGTTTTAAGTTGAGAGGATCAGATTATAAAATGTATGTTATTTAACTGGACTGTGTGAATGACACTTGCTCAAGGTGTTGGAAAGACCATAAGGAAGGCACCAGGTTAATTCCTCTGGGAACACTGTTAATGTTACTGGAATGCCACTGCCAATAAGTCCCTTCATCTAACCCAGAGGTGAAGAACTTGCAGTCTTCAACGTGTTGGATTCTCCCATCCACTGCAAAAAATATGACTGTTGGTCATGAGTGATGTAACTTCTATTGATTTAATGCAGGTGTGGAGAAATTGTGTCTCCTTGAACCCACTTTTGTGGCTGTGAAATCTTGCAAACCACGTTATGTATTTGGTTCAATTTACAGCAGAAAACAATAACAAATACAAAAAAATCCCCAACAAGCTAAAATACAAATCTTTAAAAACCTTTTGTGTCGTGTCTTTTAGATTGTAAGCCTGAGGACAAGGAACTGTATATTATCCCCTCTGTTGTAAACCGCTCGGATTCCCAATGATTGGGCAGTATATAAATAAATCCTATTATTATTATTATTAAAAACCAACTTCAAAGATTCAAAGTCACATGGCCAACATAGCTGTTGCTTCCTTGATTGAGTCCCTCAGTCTGGAATGTGGTCTTCTTCTTTTCCTACTGCCTTACCAAGCATTATTGTATTTGCTGGTGAGTCCTGTCATCTCATGATATGGCCAAAGTACAACAGTCTCAGTTTAGTCATCTTGGCTTCTAAGGAAAGTTCAGGCTTGATTTGCTCCAAACCCCATTGACTTGTCTTTTTAGCAGTCCATGGCCTGATACAGAGTGACGTAAAGCACCGTGCTGGGGCTGATTTTAGGGCTCAGTAGGGCTGAGCGTCTATATGCGCCCAGCCCTACTAGCGGCGCATGTGCACCATCTTGCCACTAGCGCCACACATGTGCCATCTTGCCACAGAGTGCACAATGATGACGCACAGGCGTCCACGTGCCCGAACGATGCTCACAAGAAGCAGCAGCATCAAAGTGCATGAGCACCATTATGGCTCCTAAAAAGAAGCTGTTCTAGGTGGCTTCTTTTCAGGGAGTGCGTTGGTGCCATGCAGTGCGGTTGGTATCTGTATCCCCCCCCATGATATCAGCAAACCTTTTCTTTAACACAACTCTTCAAATGAGTTGATTTTCTTCCTATCAGCTTTCTTCACTGTCCAGCTATCACAACCATACATAGAAATGGGAATTATGATGGCATGGGCAATCCTAACTTTACTATTCTGTAATATACTTTTATACATAGTTCTTAGGAAATAATGGTTTCCACTGATTATTTCCATTCTAACCATCATATACAAACAGCCTACAGCATCCAGTAAAGGAGAAGCAGAATGTGACATAAGAGTAATACTTTTAAACTGTTAACATTTTAAAATTATACGTAACCCCGAGATCTCATGACAGAGCATGGATAGAAATATTTTAATAAAATAAAATAAATAAATAGTTAATACATATTAGTTAATATCATTTTTAATGGAAATCTTCACGATACTCCCACTTTACCTTTGCTTTTGATAGATTTAAAAACAAAACAAAAACCTAGTCCACTACTTAAAAATGAATCTCAGCAATGCTGATATGAAGTCTCTGCTGCTTGCCTGCACTTCTGCTCTATGCTGGTTTAAACATCTGTGTGTTCCCCATCCCACCCCTGGCAATGACGGATCTCTGAGTAGTAGCTAAGCTTTGTGTTTCAGAAGCTAAAAGTGGATATTCCTCTTTGGTCCCAGTATGCCTTACTTGGAATGACTTTAGAACATTTTCTTCATTCTGCAGTCTCTGTTTTGAGACTCATTTTAACTGCAGCTCTTATGGCCTAATTTTGGGACTTTTCTGTTTCTTCTCCTGTTTCTTATTTTTTAAACTGTCAATAAAAAGTCACTTGATCTTTGACTTCTGTTATCCATAAGATACCTAGATAATGTACTCTGTCAGGCACCCCATATCTTTGTATTTGCTGAACCTTGCCTTGTCCCCCACCTTAATTTCTACCTGGCTTTCTGGTCAGCCATTCTTTTAATATCCCATAAAGTATTTAACCTAGCATTACTATGGTGCGTTAGAAGGGTGGTTAGGATTTAAAGTAATTATTATTTTTCATTTTTGGCCTTCCATTCATTCTTTAATTTAAGAAAAGACAATTCTTTGCTTACATTCCCCTTTTCCTTTGTTCTATTTTGTACACGCTCCAACTTTAGAATGCACAGAATTATGAGGTTTTAATAAAAACAGGAATAAGAACTGTTCAGCATATTGAGGCTTTTGCTTTGTGTTATGATGATTATAATTTCAAAGCCCTAGAAACATAAAAAGAGCTTTGAAATGGTAATACATTCACCATCTCTTATAGCTCAGCCACTCCTCTTTCTTTTCAGAGATGTGGAAATCTGACCGTATCATCTAAATTCAGAGGACAGTAATATGAACCCAAACGCTAGCTTTTGCGATTTTAAAAAAAATGAGGACGGGGGTGAGGATTACAGTATATTTAATGTGTAAATTTACAGCACTTTATAAATAAAGGTTAATAATAATAATAATAATAATAATAATAATAATAATTTGTTTCTGTCCCACCTTTCCCCCAGTTCAAGACTCAAAGTGGCTTATGACTTAAAAAACATATCATTGAAAATGAACAACCAGAAAAAAATGTACAACCAGATTAAAATATATATCATTAAACACACACACACACACACACACACACACACACCAGCACAAAAATGAGCAAGACCCAGTGCATTGTTTAGGTGAGAGAGGCCTTAAACAGTCACTTATCAAATGCCTACTGGAACAGAAAAATCTTTACTTGTCTATAAAAAGACAACAGGAGAGTGCCAGTTCAACCTCTCTGGGAAGGGAATTCCAGAGCCTGGGGCAGCCACTGACAAGGTCTTCTCCCATGTTCCCACCAGATATACCCATGAGGGTGGCAGAACAGAGAGAATGACTTCCCCCAAAAGATCCCAGAGGTTGAGCTGGTTTGTAAGGGTGAATATGGTCCTTCAAATAACCTGGACCTGAATAGTACCCGAAGTGGATCAGCAACTGGTGAAGCTGTTGCAACAAAGAAGTTGCATGTTTCCTGTGGTCAGCCCCAGTTAGCAATCTTGGCAGCAACTCTTTGGACTAGCAGAAGTTTCCAAACACTCTTCAAAAGCACCCCCCATGGAGCCCACTGCAGTAATCCAACTGGGATATAACTAAGGTGTGTGTCACTATGGCCTGATCTGATGTTTTAAGGAATTGGCACAGTTGCTGCAGAAGCTTTAATTGTGAAAATGTACTCATTGCTGAAACATGAGCTTCAAGGTTTCGAGCTGAATCTAGAAGCACACCCAAGCTATGGACCAGCATCTTCTGGGGGAGTGTAACCCCATCCAGTACAGGATCCAAATATCAAACCCAATCCAAAGAAATGAATGTATTGCTTGACTCCATTCCCTGTCAGCAACAGCCTTCATTGTCAGAAGTGGTGCATCTAAATCTTAAATGTGTGGTATGATGCAACTGAAATCAGACAGCTGCTGGTGAACAAGAAGAACTTAGCCGCTGTTCTGATTTCAGTTACATCATACTGATTTTGGGGTGTGTAAATTTTCCACATGACCCCAGAGGGACCCTACCAGACAGTCCTCCATAATCACTATGGCAAGGGGATATAATAATAATAATAATAAAATTTTATTTATACCCCGCCCTTCCAATAGATCAGGGCGGCTTACAGAATGCACCTTAGTGCAGCAGTGTACAATTTAAAAACAGATTAAAACAACAATAGTACATAAAAACAATAAAAAACCCCTTAGCCCAACCTCACGGCCACGAGAGAGGAGGGAGGCCCATAGGATGTTTAGACGGGGAATGCCTGATTAAATAGGAAGGTTTTAAGTCCCTTCCTAAATTGGGCCAGGGTGGAAGATGAGCGGAGCTCTATGGGCAGCGTATTCCAAAGGGCTGGGGCAGCTGTGGAAAAGGAACTTCTGGATATGTCCACAACACATGCAAAGGTGACCAAACAGGTAATACCATTGGAAAACACTACCTTGGGACATGCTAAGCAGACAGTTTGGGAGTTGCAAATGGGACTCCCCCATTATCAGAAGGATGTCTCACCGGATGAGCCTGATGAGCTTAATCAAGCACTCATTTCCACCTTGAATACCACCAGACCATGACGGTATTCTACTGATGTGGAATCACTTCTGCCCAGAAACTAGATTTGGCCTATATAAGGTCCCTGAAACCCTTGCTTAGTGTGCTAGTTTAGAGTTCATGGGGATATTTTGTCACTGTGCTCTCTGGATCAGCTCCGGCCCTGTCGTTCATGACTGAGTCCCATGCCACCTCAACCAATTGGATCCTGAAGCAAGTCTTGGCTTGTGTAAGGATCTCCATTAGTTCTGCCTCCATCTATTCAAACCTCTTCCCTTATTTCCTGAGCCTTGCATGAATGTGTGTGTTAGTGACTTTCTGTGTGATTTTCCCCCAATAAAAGAAACATTTAATTATAAGAATTCTGCCTCTGTGCAATTCCTCTGGTCCACCTTTCTCTAGAGATACACTAAGGGAAACACTCTTGGGGGTTATTTGTTGCCTAATCCAATATTTTGAGCTAAATAAAATTCTCCTACATAGATTTCTAGCTACACCACACAGTATTGCCTATGTCATCTGCAGAGTCTGGAAACATTATTTTGGCTTACAACTGCCAGACTCCCCTAGGATGGCCATAGGGATTCTGGAAGCACAGTCTTAAACTCTCAGCTTTTCCTAGTGCTGGTCACAGGAAAAGTAGGCCTTCCACTGCTTTGCAGAGCATATTAGCACAGGAGCTTCCCATGATATGGCAGGTATGGGCTAAAGGTATATTGGGATCTAATGGTATATCAGCCTAGGCCTCTCCCTCTCCCTTGTTTAACAATAATGTAAAAGGAAGTTTTGCTCCCTCCCTCCTCTAAATAAGCAAACTCAAGTGGAAAAACCTTACAGGATTCTGGTATGAAAAAACAATGAACTATGTTTTTGTCCTGTGAGCCAGCAAGCAAACAAGCAAGGAAAATGGAACCCTCTTCCTTAATTCTTTTAAGCTTATGATCTTCCCTTCCTCATTGTTTTTCTCCTGACTCTTGTTGGTGATTTTTGGGTTCAAGTACCATTCCCAAAGATCCCATAAGATGGAAACGCTGGTATACTAATGCTTGTGCAGTCCAGAGGAATGAACCAAACAAGATGCCAGTTGTGTCCAACATCACACAGGTAGGTCCATGCAAAATTACATTTCATTGAGGTCTCATGCCAAAGGCATCTCTTTCTCCCACCCTTTTATATCAAGGTTTTCTCCGCCTCTCTTACCAGACATATTTGTTATCTTCTATGAAACATCTCTTCAGTTGAACAGGAAGATCTTGACAAAGACTCTTCCATTTCATTTAAATCTTGTATTACCTGTGTGTTGCTGTCAGAGTGGACCAGGATTTCTGAGTATGTAAAGTGCTATCTCCTCCTATGGTGCACTTTACAAGAAGAGCACACAAAGCCTGTTGTTCTTGAAAGCCTGTAATTTATGGACAGGGGCTATTCTCCATTTCACAAAAGCAAATGGGAAGAGGCTATTCACTCAAGGCTTGAGGAACACTTTACCATGTGATTCCTTTCACACACAGAGGAAAGCTTATCAGCAATTTGCTAACTCCTCTGGCCATGCAACAAATTAAAATCATTAGCAAACAAAGGCCCAGAGACTTTCTGTACAAGCTTCTAAAGTACAAACAGAAAAGGGTGAAGGCGAGTGTGCTTTTCTCATACAGAAGGCATTTGTCACGCAACCAAACAACATTTGGAAGGGTCTAATAACAGCTCACTTGGCAGGCTACGCATGGAAAGACAGTGAAGAGAAGGTTAACCCCACTTTTGCTATCACACTCTCAGGGAAGCAAATGTTGATTTACCCAATAATGAAGAATAGTTGTCTAGCAGAGAGAAATGAAGTGCACACAGTTATGGCAAACAGACTGAAAAGGCCCAATTCACACCAGTGGTCAAATTACCCCAAGGCATTTTACTTGGAGGTTACCAGGACAATATATTGCAGAACTTGAACATATCTTCATGAGGTCTGACAGAAAATATAGTTTCACAGCAAGCAAACAAAAATCTCCTCCATGTTTAGTATTGCATACTATGGAAAAGTATGAGTCACTCAATGTCTAATGATGAAACTGGACTCAATATGAAGAAAAGCCTCATTGGATGATCAGTGAAAATCTCCAAGCAGTTAATGACATACGGGAAGCAAAAGTATAAGGTGAGAAAAATATCACACACACACACCCACCAACTGCCTGGAAGCCATGCTGAGGCTGTCTAAGGTGGCCTGAACCCAGACACAATTTGTCAACAAGGGTAAAAGACAACTGTTATAAGAATCAATCCAAAGACACAGAAGAAGACAACAAAAAGGTGTAACAGCAGATCTTTTCCGGAAGATTCAAGAACATAAGGGGAAAATAAAATCAAGAGTAAGGGTGCTACATGGCCAACAGGGAGCACATTATAAGATCATGATAAAAAAAAATGGAAGCAATACACTGAGGAACTAAATAAAAGAGATGAAACAATTACATTTTTCTTTAAGGAAAAAACATTTGAAGAGGAACCCATAATCTTAAAAAGTAAAGTGGAAAAGACTGACAAAATGAAGGGGGAAAATAAATCTCCAGGAACAGATGGCATACCAGTAGAGCTCTTTTAAGCTAAGGAGGCAGAATCCATTCTAAGTCTAACAAAAATCTATCAACAAATATGAAAAACAAAACAATGGGTCACAAACTGGAAACAGTCATACATTTCAGTCCCCAGACGTGTGTTATTAAATCAAGGTTAGTTTAATTCTATTTTAACTTTTGCATTAAGACTTTTTTAAAAATTCTATTTTGTTCTTAAGTTGTTGTACAGTCAGCCCTTCTTATACACGGATTTTTTATACACGGATTTAAGCATACACGGTTTGAAAATGTTCCAAAAAAGTATAAATTTACTTTGATTTTCCATTTTTTATTAGGGACACCATTTTGCTACGTCATTATACTTAATGGGACTTGAGCATACACGGATTTTGTTATACACGGAGGATTTGGGAACCAAACCCCAGCGTATAACAAGGATCCACTGTACAATGTCTTGGGTATTATCCTGGGAGAAAGATGGGATACAAAGCAAATAAATAAATAAGAAAAAGGGGCACCACAGACTATAATAACCATTAGACTATTGCAGTGATCTCCTGTACAAAGTGATAATCAAGATTTAACAACAAAGCCTGAAACAGACGGGCCAAATAAAGTGCCTTCCGGGCATTTAGAGGGCATGGTGTCCAAATTATGCACTCCCCCAAACTGCCTGGAAGCCACTCCGAGGCTGCCTAAGGTGGCCTGAACCCAGCTGCAAAAGGAGTGGCAAACTATTGCTCCTTCCAGTAGCCCATTGGGGACTGCAGTAGATGCTGGCCTCGGGACCGCAGAGTCCAGTCATCACAGTCTTGCAGTGATTGGGGCAGGAATGGTTGCTCCTTTTGCCCCATCTGCCTGACTCCAAAGATGTTTGAGGAATGCCCGATGTCCAAGCTGTGATCAGGAAAGGAAGATGCATTAGGATCATAATGCAAAGAATTTCAGAAGAAAATCAACATATGCTTTGTATATTATAGCAAAGGCTTTGCTTGTATGAATAATGAGAAATTAGCGTGCTACAACATTGATTGTTCTGACACATTAACCTACATTCAGGACAAGAGACCACTCTCAACATGGAGAAAAAGAATGCTTTCTCATTGGCAAGAGAGTCAGACAAGGCTGCATTTAACTGTGTCATATAAAATGGAAATCAGGATTAGACTCAGAAGTAGCAGGTATAAAATATTCAGATGAAACGATATTACTTGCAGAAGACAGGAAAATTATGGAATGGCTATTGATGAAAGTTAAAGAGGAAAGGGCAAAAGCAGGATTATAAGTGAATATTAAGAAAACAAAAATAATGACCTCAGACGACTCACACAACTTTAATGTAGGCAACACAGGGCCTGAACAGACAGGCCAAAATAAAGCTGCTTTGGGTCACTTTGGAGGTATGCTGTTTAAATGATACACACATCTTAAGAGGCCAGAAGCTGCGCCAAAGCTGTGATCGAGTCCTTAGGACTGGAGTGTGGCTTTGGCATGGCTTCTGACCTCTTAGGACACATGCAGCATTTAAAAAGCATACCTTCAAAGTAACCTGAAGCAGCTTTATTTTGGCTTCTTTGTTCAGGCCCAAAGACACAGCAATAATTAAACATTTTCTGTATCTTGACTCAGTAATTTGTTACCCAAAATGCAAGGCATTGACACTCAATATTCAAATTGGGGTATTTTATTGGCTCAAATGACAGCAGCTGAGAGTGCTCAGACAACTAAAACAGGGATCAACCCTGGGTATAATGGTTCTGAGAAACAGGATTCCCAAGTGCAGATTTAATACTATTTTAGTTGCAATCAAGGGAAATTACCATTCACATGAGGCATCCACTCATGCACATACTCAAGTACTAATATAAAACAGAAAGTGACTTAAAGTGGTTTGTAGATGATAATACTGTACTGATTCCAGGCATGTAGCTCCAATAGGGGAATACAGTGAAATGGAAAATGGCTCAACAGCTGCCTTGGGACCATGGTGTGGACAGCTTGTGCTGAGGAGTCAGGTGAGATACGGACAGAGTGTCTGCTTGCATCTCAGATGAAAACAAATTGGGGGTGCTTGGCAGGCATATTTATAGGGAGAAACACATTCCGGGGCAGGTTTTGGGATGTGAAAGGATTTCCAGGAGGGAGGAAGGAATAAGGAAGCTGAGAATGGCTGGACTATCAAGTGCAAATAGCTTTGGACAATGGAATATCACCCGCAGAGGGGAATGTTCTTGGATTTCTGTTTATGTATAAGTGCCAGGTCTATTGCCCACCATTACTCCTATCAGTGCATGGATAATGCAGATTTCTATCTCAGTTTATCCTATCTACATGCTTTTGAGTTCCCCCATGCTGATCTTACAGGATTTCCTTATATGGCAAGGCAATTCCCTGTACTGGGGTGCCCTCATGGCTATGAGCTTTACACATTGTATTCATAATTCATATCAATTTGATACTGACATGGAGGAGGGGTGCAGAGGGCTAGACAGAAAGGTAACGCAAAATGGAGACTGTAGTCTAGAAATCAGAAGACTTGGAGGGGAAGCTATTAAGGACCTGGATAAGATCCTCAAGTGTAAAGGCCTATCATTATACACCAAACTGAAAATAATCTACACCACAGTGTTTCTAAATTCTATGTATTGCAATGATAGTTGGATAGTGAAGAAGGCTCACAGGAAGATCAGCTCATTTGAAATGTGGTGCTGGAGGATAGCTGTACAGACACTGCAGACTGCTAAAAAGACAAATAAATGGTTCCTAGAGCAAATCAAGGCTGAACTCTCCCTAGAAGCTGACATGACTCAACTGAGACTGTTGTACTTGGCACTTACCATGAGAAGATAAGTTTCATTAGAAAGGACAATAATGCTCAGCAAAGTAAAAGGCAGTAGGTGGATGGACTGATTTGGTCAAGGAAGCCATGGACATGAGTTTGCAAGATCTGAGCAGGGCAGTTGTGGACTAGGGCTCTTGGAGGTGTCTCATTCATAGGGTCATCATAAATCAAAGTTGACTTGATAGTAAAGAACAGGATGTTTTTCCACATCAAATATATGTATTACAATGAGTGCATTCACTAGTGCAGGAAAACCATCATGTACAAAGTGATCCTTAGTCTACTAGCTATCATTTATCCGCATAAAACTAGTTTGATGTCTCCTTCCTCTCCTCTGCTACTGCCTCTATTTGTTTTCTGTTTTTTCCCCTAGTCTGGGACTCCAGGCAACATACAAATGTTAAAACAGATATAGCTAAAAATTTGCATTGCACAAACATTAAATATATAATTAAGCAAACAACAGAATTAAAAGCAGGAACACTTAAAAAAAAACCCTAAGCAGTACAGTACATTCTGAAAGGCCCTTTACCCTACCATTTGAACAGATCAAAAGTACATTGCTTCCTCAGGCATTAATAGCAAATGTTGTTCACCTCATCTCATCCTCTAAAGTTAAAATGGAGACTACTCAAAGCCAGCCAAGTTATTTGGCCAGATGAGTCCATAAATTCTACCAGTACTTCAGTCCTGGATATGTTTTTTTCAAAGTAATATTTGCTTATCCTTTCATTATGTCCAAAATCTGTTGGAATTGCCTTGGTTTTTCTCATGGCAAGGTAGGCACTGGAATAGCTATTCTCTTGTGATGGTTCCCAATCATTTTACTAAAATTAAAGATTATAAGCTGTGCATGTGATCCTTGTGATCTTGGTAGATAGTGGTGTCACTGGGAATACTGCATCGGGGGACACCCCAGAAATGGAGTGACTCCCAGTTTGGCCCTCCTCCCCCTTTGGTGCAGGAGGGGTGAACAGATGCCCTTCCCAGCTGCTCTGTCACCAGACTGCATCCCTGGGGAAGAAGCCCAGCAATGGAGGACAGGAGGGGCAAATGCTCCCCTTTCCTGGCTGTTCCATCACTGGGCTTTCTCGGTGAGGAGGAAACCCAGCAACAGCGGGGTACGTGGGGTGAATGCTTGCCCCTTCTGGATGACACCCTCCACAGTGGGTGACACCCTATCTAGTGAAGCCACTGTTGGTAGATACTAGAAAGGAAACTGTAACTGTATCTACCCTATGCCATTATTGCTACAGTATTTGATGCCACTTTAACTGTCCTGATTCCTACCTTAGTTGAAAATGCCTAACAATGTATGAGTATCAAGCTTGTGTTCCTGTTCTGGCATTCTGGACATGCCTGAGCAATAAAGATGAGAAGAAGCAGGAATACTCTATTTTTACCCCTCATTGCTTCCATCACATGAAGCGCAACAATCTGAAGCACAGAATCTACATTTTTGGTGGAAAATCTCTATGCAGTTCTTAACTCTGTAAAAATCAGAACTCAGTATTGTGTAGAATGCTGGTATGCATATAGGAGGCTCTCTGTTTCAAACTGATGCCTCCCCAGGAGAAAAAAGTGATACTGGACAGAGAGGTCAGAGCAATCCCTCTCCCCATGTATCCTCTTGTTACTCATTTAGAATACTTGAAGAAGACTACCCAATAGTATACATATAACCTGCAAAGCATCTCCCCCTGCGTTCTTCTCTAAGGAGATTATTACACCAGGGCCAATTCAGCAACAATCACAGTATTGGAAGATAATACAACAGTAGTGCTATATCGATTGATATTTTTGCACAGTTGCACAATCGAGTGACAATGGAGATGAAAAAACCAAATAGTATCGTGATTGTGTTCCGCAAACATCCATTAATAATTTTTGTTACATTGGAATTGATTGCTTCATGCATGAGCTGTTTAGGTGCTACAGTGCATGTCTGACATTAATGTTTCCATTCCTTGCAGAATAAAATAAAATAAAATTTGTTACTTCACCACATTATTTTTATCCAGTGCAAACAAAGTTACGCCCCAAAGTAACACTGAAATCCACTGCAAAACCAATCCTAGCAATGAGAACAAATTGCCTCTACCAAAATGCAGTCTGGGTAAATGTCCTGGGTTATTTCCCCAGTAGCATGAATGAAATGCGATTAGCTTCTGCACCTTTCCAATCACACTTCATTCGTGCTATTGACAAGCCATTCATGGGACATCTCCATGAATGAGAAGTTGTAGGAGCATTCCAGGGTGTTCATGGAAGAAGTACTGGATTAGCACAACATCATTTGAAAATCTTTGGCGTGATCATGCAATTATATTGGGAGCATTCCTTTTACTCTCTCTTCTTTTCTCACTTGGACTTTAATCTTGTGAGAAGTGCAACAATGGGCCTGAACAGACAGGACAAAATAAAGCTGCTTCAGGTCACTTTGGAGGTATGCTGTTTAAATGATGCATGTGTCCAAAGAGGCCAGAAGCCATGCCAAAGCCACGCTCCAGTCCTAAGGACTGGAGCATAGCTTTGGCGCAGTTTCTGGCCTCTTAAGATGCATGTGTCATTTAAACAGCATACCTCCAAAGTGATCTGAAGCAGCTTTATTTTGGCCTGTCTGTTCGGGTCCAATGTTCAGCATTTAAAGACATAAAGATGTCTTAGAGTGGGTAACATTGGTGCATTACAGACCGCCCAAAAGAGGCACCTCCTCGGCACCTCTCTTTGCTGCACAGCTGCGCTGCAGTATACAAATTGTGCAGCGCAGCTGCGCAGCAAAGAAGGAGCTCAAAAAAGCAGCTCCTTCTTGCGGCGCCGCAAAGCCCCAAAGACGGCGCCATAACGTCGCAGCTGCACAGCTCCATATGGAAGCTGCGCAGCTGCGACGTGATGGATACGTGTGCCGTACGTATGGTGCTGCGCAACTGCAGCACATGTATGATGTGCTAGGGTTGCGCGCTGTGTGCACGCGCCGCCCCGAGGCAACCCTAGTACGTCGTGGACGCGCTGCAAAGGGCTTGTCTGTAACGCGCCATTGATACTGTTAAATAGTTTCTAGTGACTCAAAAGTCTCCTCAACTCTTATCCATCTATCCTAACTTCTTGAAGATGTAAACTGAAGTCCACCTCTTTTCTTTCTGCCCCCTTATTCTCTCACTTTCACTAAAAGTGAAATTAATTTAGTTCCATTATCTTAGCACCTTTAGAGAGCTTTCCTATTTTTAAAGGAATTCTAACAACTAACCATTACTTTGTTTCTTTAGTCAGTGGTTTCTTTACTCCTTAATCAGAATTGTTAGCTGTTGAACTTATAAAATCTCCATCAAATCTAAGCAGAAGAAGAACTCAATTACACACACACAGAGAAAGAGAAACACAGAGAGAGAGCATTCAAACTTCTCTTGTGCTATTGGAATGCATAATCTGTGTGAACATGAACAATGCTATATGGAATGTGGAAGAGAGCCAAATAATCAAATGAATGAATTAATATAGACTTTTCTCTTAATGCATGTTTTAACAATCTGCAAATTGGGATTGAACAGATGTTAAATGTATATTATTTTGCATGACAATATGGAGAAATTGTTTTTTTTTTTAAACACGATACATACATGCAAGCCACAGAGGTGTGCAGTGCTTCATAAAAGCAAAGAGTAGATCTTGCCCTGAGTGCCTCAGATTGGTTTCCAGGAAAAGAAAAAAAGGACTGGCACTTCTGCTGCCCGATTATATGGACTAGGCAGCCTGGCAAAGTGATACTCGCTGCCAAGGACGTGGAAAGAATGCTACGTATGAAAGAGCGTCCTAATATATAGCTCGACAGTAGCTCGAAAAGTTGACTGGGCTCAACGGATATACTGCTTCTCGCGGGTCTCGTTGGGCTTTGGTGTTCGAAAGGACTTTTCCTTGCTCAGCCTTTTCAGCAATTGAAAGCACCACTCACCAGAGAAGAAGGTGAAGAAGGCTCCCACCGCAACTTGCTCCTTCCTCCAAGTGGTGGTGGTGAGCAACAAACCAAAAAATCAAATGGGAAGGAGGGAGCTCACATCACCCTTGCCTTTCCTTCATGGTGTGGTGTGGAGGAACCCGGTAATGTCCAGTGTTAACACACCACCACTTTCCATGATTTGGAATTCTGATAGGCTGGTTTCTCTCAATCACAGGAACTCTGCAGACATATTCATTAGATAGTTCTGTACAGATCTGGTGTTCAATCGGCGAAGCCTAAGAAGCTGCTAGCCTGTTGGAATATTTTGGGGACAGGGCGTATTTGGGACACATCCTTACCCAAGTGCCCCTCCATGAGAATCGGACTATTACTACGTGCACCAAGATAAAAAAAAATCCCAGTTTCTTTTCCACCATGTCATTTGACAATTTTTCTTCCATAACACTAACCTGTGGGGAAAATCTCAACAAACCAATTGAACCTTTAATTGCAAGTCCCTTTTGTTCTCATTACGTTGTGCATTGTTTCAAACAGTGCCCTCGGGCCTTTTCTAGGACAAAATATGAGGCAGAAATCTGAACTGAAGTACTGTGTGTCATGGGCTGGCACAAATAGTGGGCTGTAATGGGTCTGGGTGTGTGCACTGAAATCAACAGGCTCAGAAAGACTCCACCAGATGGATCAGGAATATTTCACTCTTTAAAAATAAATTTTTTCTGTAATGAGTGACAGCAACATCAGGCTTTATACAGTCCACAGACACCATTAGGCAACTCATTAAATACGATAATATGTTAAAATGGCAATGTAAAAACATCCAATTTAAAGCATATGAAGCCTAGTGTAACAATATATTGCTACAAAACAGCA
>NC_056522.1:180220976-180229812 GCF_019175285.1 Sceloporus undulatus | reverse complement strand
AGCAGCATTCCACTGCCTCCTCTTCTTTGAAGTTGGCAGCAAGACTAGCAAGTTGGCTGAGCTCAGTCCCTTTGTCTTTTCTTTCTGTTTCTTTCTTTCTCTCTCCCTACACACACACACACTCTCTCTCTTGTCTCTCCTCCTCCCCTGGCTGCCACATCTCTACCCTTTGAAGTGTGCAGAAGATACTCAGCAAGAAGTCTGAAGTATCCCTTCTTCCTAATCTCCCTTCATTTCCTTACCTCCCTCCCATCCTGAGAGATTGTAGCCAATGCTGGGGGAGCCTACTGGTCTCTCCTTTTACTCCGTTGCCCCTGTCTTTGCTCTTGCTATCACAACAGCACCTCTTAAGCCTTGTCCAGCACCTAGAACAGTGATTCACAAAGTGGGCAGTACATCCCTGATGGAGATGGTGGAAAGATCCAGGGGGGCAGTGGGAGGAAAAAGGGGAAGCAGGGCGGCTTCAGTATGGCACCAAGCAAAACAGGGGGAATCAGCAGCCTTTAGGAGCATTGTGAGGATGAGGGTTGCATGAAACACCTTTTCAGGGTCCCTTAAAACCACAGCACAGCCTTCCTGATCACTCTGTGTGGTGATGTTTCCTGCTCTTCATCTGTTTATGTGTGCTTACTCTCTTAGCCACATCTTTTGCTACTAGTGGTGGCTAGAAAACTCTTGTGAGGCTTGGTTGCAAGGCATTGTTTCTGTGACTCTGACAAACACCATTTTGTGACAGATTGGCTGACTGTAAGGAGTTAGAGCATGTGACAATGGAGAAGTGGTGACAAAAAAGAGCTTTCAGATTTGGGACCCTGTTTAAGCTTTGTGAGCTTTGCTAGGACTTGGCTAGCAAACTGGAACTGCTTCTTTTGTCAGACAGACTGAGGGAAGTGGTAACAGAAGAAACAATGTGGGGGCAGGGGAGACACTTGAAGCTGTGTGAGGAAGGCATGTTTCTGGTGAAGGAGAGAGGAGTATCTGGGATTGATTCTTGGAAAGAGTCCTTTGCCTTGGAGTGGCTACTGTAGTTAAAATCTTTCTCTTTCCCTGTCCATGCCAGTCTCCTGTTCAGAGCACGTGGTCTCCGTAAACCCCGCACATACTTAAAGCACCTCGATGGCCATTTTTCAAAGTTGGGAGTGATAGGACCAGGATGCATCCTGAATTAGAAATCAATTTGGGATTGGTAAGTCGTTTTTTAAAAGCTGTGCGATAAGCTCCTATGACTGGTTGCTTTGAATGTGCAGTAGAACAGTACATCTAATGTCAAGAAAAACACATGAGGAGGCGCAAGGATTGTCACCCAAGAGGAAAGGAGTCAGTATCCCAAAAAGGTGTGTGTGTGTGTGGGGGGGGGGTGTCACTGACCTGGAGTTTAAGTAATGTTTCTGACTGCCAGTCAGCCTTCTTTGCCCATCCTTGCCAATCCTTCATTCCAATGTTTGATGTTCAAGGAGACTTCACTGAGGCTGAATGTTTGATGCATGTGGAATTGATTGGTAGTAACATCTGTGGCTGCTTGGCTCTGCCAAATAGAAGGGCTGGCCCTATGAATACCAAGCTGAACACAGTCTATGAGCCTTATACTCTGATTTTCCATGTGGTTGACATACATGCAGCCTCTTGTTGTGTGGTGACAAAGCCAAGTTTCTTTTAAAAACTCTTCTCCTAGAATGTAAAAACAATGACTGTGAGCTGTGGTAAATCACAAATTTTGCAGACTTAGCCTTGGTCTGAGACATCAAAACACCTGCTCACAAATTCAGTATCCAAATCATAAAATGTGTTAGATAATCATGACATGCAACAAGATAAATTAGGTGACTATTTCGTGCTGTTGTTGGTTTCCATAGATTCTGAACACATTATTGCTGTGGTATTGATTTTTTTTACAACACAAACACACACATACACACACACACACAGACTTCTTAAAATAATGCAGAACAGCAGACAATAGATACAAGTGCTTTATTATGCCTGTGACATATCTACTATTTAGTGGTAGAGGAGTGCAATGACTATTTGCCATAATAGTCAGGAAGATATTTTGTTATTTTATGTCTAAATTCTTAAAGCTATAGCTCCAGAAATCTATCCAAACTAAGGCATTGTGATCCCAAATCTTGATTTGCTTGGTTGACCTGGATGGCTTCCTACATAAATAATTCAATAAATCTGGGTTCTTGTGTATGCTATGGTGTAGTCCATGGGGATGTGACTGGAGTCTTAATAATCACTTTTAAATATTAAAGCCTTTCTTATGAATACATTCCTCCAGTTAGTCCCTGATTAGAGTATCAATGTGTACTATGCAGATCTCATTTGTGTGATGAAATAAAGCACTGGCAAGAATGGTTACTATTGAACTGAACAGAAATGTGCATTTATTCTCTATAAGGAAGGAATCCCAGTCTTTGCTATCTAATATACTCAGCACAGCCACATCTGGTGATTTGAAGCTTTTTTTATGTGCTTGTCATGGGTGGCTGGTAGCTCTGTTGCCACAAGGGTGGCCAATCCACTCTTGGCTTTACAGCTGCTTCTCCCAAGCTGCTTCAGGTTGTATGGGAGCTTTTCAGGTGTTAGACTATACTCCTAACAAAGCTTGGGCACCAGAACAGGTCCGGTAGAAACCAGAGCAGCTGTGGCAGAAACAGCCATAAAAGCCAGGGTGGTTTGGCTATCCCTGCCGCAATGGATCTGACAACTATCCTAGTGCTTTGTATTCTCCTATGTTGATTTACTTTACACACATCCACAACTGCTCCATAGTGTCCATGGATTTGTTCAGCCTGCTGTGTAATATGGGGAGCTTCCAAAGTTTTTATTGTGCAATCATTCTCCAGGATTTTACAGAGGGATCCAGATCTATTGTTTTGTTTGTCACATTAACCCACCTTTCTTCCAATAAACTCAAGGCACTATACATGCTCCTTTTCTGCCTACTCGCTTAATCCTAATAAAACCTTACACCAGTGGTACTCAGACTTTTTTACCCTTGGAACTCCTCTTTACATTTATATATATACATTGTGCCCCCCCCCACTCAATGTAGTATATGATTAGATATATTTTGTTTATTTAGTGTGCATATCTACATTTGCTCATTCATGTATATTCACTGATATTTTAACATTTTGTAAAGAAATAACATCATTCACATTAGAAGTTTTATCTAAGTAAATTTAGTATTTAACTCAATGCATGTGTAAATTTTATACGTAAGAAAGTTTGGAAACAGAAGGAGGAGGAGGGATCAGGGCCTCCAAGTCTTCCCCGCTCTTGAGACCCCTCTGGAGGTCCTGCCCCACCATTTCAGAACCACTGCCTTTACTGCACACTGCAGAATTAGTGCCATGCCTCTTTAACTGCCATGACTCCATCCTATGGAATCCTGGGATTTGTTGTTTGTTATGGCACCAAAACTCTACGACAGTGGCTAAATATCTCATAAAACTATAGTTCCCAGAATTCCCTAGCATTGAACCAAGGCAGTTAAAGTGGTCTCAAACTGCATTAATTCTGCTATGTCCATGCAGCCCATGTGAGGATAAAGCTGAGGAAGTGTGGCTGGCCCATTGAGTTTTACAGTTTAGTCCAACATGATAACTATTGCACTGACTATTCCATTTGTGTAACCCTCCAGCATTTCCCAACTGCTTTCCCCCTCCTGTCTTAAGAAAAATCTGTCCAGGAGAAAAAAGGTACATTGTCTTTTGAAAGGCAGGGCTGGGAACCATCTTTCTGGAAGCATCCTTGGAAACACATTATCAATGATTTTCACTCTCACCTATATTAATAGCAAACTTAAATGTGGATCTTTATGCTGCCAAAATGGTATTACCGATAACTGTATGTGCATTTGAGCACCCCTGGCATTTACAGAAGTAAGCAAGTAGAACGCTAAACAGTTGAATACTGTTGAACATGCCCAGTGAGCTCAGAATGTTACCAGAAGTAAGAAAAACAGAAAAATATTTTGGAGGGGTAGTGATAGTGGAATGAAATATTCCAGAAAGCACATGGGTGATGCTTTCTTTACTCTGTACTGCAATTTATTGTTGCAGATCTCTCATTACAATTTTAAAATAAGGGCGTTCCCAACTAAAGCATAAATGGAGTATATAATATTAGTTTCCACACTAAATAAAACATTGGTGTATGCGGGAGGGAGAAATAGGCAGTGAAGGATGAAATTAATGGGATCTCATTTCCTCCCAGGAATGAACGTATTTAATAATTTGGATAGGATTGAAAGGGGAAAAATGTGAATGTCAAAGAATGAAGAACTTGTGGGTTGTGGCTTTCTTTCCACAATGGGAGGAAGAAGTGAGAGAACCTTAGCTCACTGGTTGGAGCCTGAGAGCAAATGCCTGGAGGGGCTTTTGAGAATTGCTCTCTCTACATTAATAATTTGGGAGTAGGAGAGCTATGGCTCTGTGTGAATGAGTCACAGTGCTTTCCTCACAGTGCTTAATTATTTATGAAGCCTATATATGCTGGTCAGCACTAATAGAAAGAGTTCCTGAATATAGATTTCTTTCGTCAAGATAAATTGAACATCGGACAAAAATGAGATATATGATACTTAGGATCGGCAGTATTATATTTTGGGCATACCATCCCTATGCCAAAGTTGGAGAGATCAGTGCCACATACAGCAACATAATTTTCAACTGATTTGACATAACTCTTGTGTAATAAGATTGCTTAAACAACTGTTTAATGGCCATGTATAACCGACAAATTCTTTTACTTGCAGATGACAGAGACAGTGGTATTTTCCCCTTTCCATTCTTTCTTATAGCTCCCTAAGTTTTACCTTCAACTTATCCACAGCTCATATCAAAATCCATGATTTTGACCCTGAAACCTTCCCTTAACTTATACACGAGTTCGACTTGTACACGAATATATACAGTATATTAGAGTGATTGATGTGGTCTGATGATGATGATAGATTATGCATTATTTGAAATGAAATGAATTTTTTAATCATAATTGAGAGTACCATTTGAATGTTTAAATTCACAAAATATTTTTTCTTGGGTCGTAAGTACAATGGTGCCACAAAACATTTTGCTGCCTATGACAGAGAAGCAAATGACATTCTCCTCCTCCCAACGTGCTTGCAGAGTTGCATGATATCCAAAATAATATTATTTTGCATCTGATGCAGAAAAATCCACAGGTATCTCGCCTGCTCTTTGACTGTAACAACAAAACAGCAATAAATAGCTAACTATTGACTATTCTTTCATGATGTTCAAAATTGCCTGTTTGAAGTAAATCACCTCCCTTTATCTTTTAGTCTCCCAGAGACTGACCACATCAATCTTCCAGCTTGCCGTGATGGCATGAAACAAGTGCAATAATTTGAACTTATTGTTCTTTTTTGTTAACCTCACAACAACCCTTAGGACATAAAGGAAAAGACAAGACTATAAGGGATATTTTGCTGAGAGGTCTTTGCAACTTGGGCCAGAAACAAACTACAATTCCGGTGAGAGCTGAGTCTGTGTTTTAAGAGAGGAGGCATTCCTTCTGCATGCTCTTGCCATTTATTTGGTTTGGCACATTTCTGCAACTAACCTGTAAAACCTGTTTAGTAAATGCACAAGCATCAGCATCTCTTTCAGATCAGCTTCAGCTGTGAAAATGCCATGCCTTCCTCAAGCATTAGCTTGTATTTATCTTCCTAAACATGTCTCTTTTATTTTTCATTTCCTTTCTTGGTTTTGTTGGATCTTTGACTAATTCTTTTTTCTTAACTCTACTACTGGCTCCAAATCTTTCCTACTCAATTGCCTGTGTTTTCTGGTAATTTGTGGTCTTCCTGAAGTTGAAACAATCAATTATCAAGTACACATAATTTTATTTAAACGGTTTATATAACACCTATTTCATAAAATCATTTATTTTAAAACAATTGCATATGTGTGCATCCCTCCAAGGAGCCCAAAGCTTCTCCCCTTCCCTAATTTATCCTCACAGCAGCTCTGTGAGGTAGGTTAAGGCAGGAAGAGAGTAACTGGCCCAAGACCCATATACAGTGTATTTGTGTATGTGTGTGTGTACATCATAAAGGGTTACATTTTTATATGAAATATGAACCATATGTGAATTGATGGTACTGTGGGTCCTTGGTATCTGCTGAGTTTGGTTCCAGGACACCCCCCCCCCCCCCATGGATACCAACATCCATGGTTACTCAAATCCCATTAAATACACAAGTACAGTAAAATGGCATCCCTTATATAAAATGGCAAAATCAAGTTTTGCTTGTTGGAATTTATATTTTTTTGGAATATTTTCAAACCGTGGATGCTTACATCAGTGGATAAAAAAATCCATGGATATGGAGAGCTGACTGTAATCCTCTGTTCTGGGAAATTAATGGTACCCTCTTATCTGTGCCTTGTATCACCTACATATACTTGTTCCAGATCTTACTCAGAGTTTGGGTAGCTGTTTTTTGTAAAAAAATAGTTATGTTGTAATTGCAAAGGTCCCATAATGTAGGTAGTTACCATTATAGATACAATTTGTGGTGGTGGTGGGTATTTTGAAGGTGACATCTTTACTTTGTCATTTCCCCCAAAGTGACCAAAATACCAACTTTTTTTTAATATGAATACTATAGTTTGAGGAGTCATGGAATTAAACACACATTCCTGTTTGCCTTGTTGTTGCTTCAGCACCAACAACTGAATGTGAAGCAGCAGCAGCACGAGACACAGCACAACTCAGGATCTGAACCATCAGGAGATCATACTTCTAGATCTTTAAACTTCTTCCTAAAGTCACAATTGTAATGTACTGTAGTTAAACCTTCATGACAAAGATGAATTAATTATAAGTAACCAGTTATTGTACAGTAGTTGTTTGCTTTCAAGATCTTACCAAAACCGTGTTCTAAGGCCTCTTATCAAAATAGCTATTTACACCTTTGTGAGCTCTTGACAGTTTCTGTGAAGGCGTGTTTCTTCCACACTGTGGATGATAAATTCTCACAGTGCAACATACCTGTGACTATCTAATTACTTTCATGTGTAGGTGGTCTGCACAAGTGTCATAAATTTCACAATGTGCAGTTTATAATAGGTTTATCCCCCTTGTCACATCAAAGTTCCCAGAGGTGTTAAAATGCAAAGGCTTACTAAAGGCCCTTTGATCTTACTTTCTTATTAAATCTCCCAGCAATGCGCAATACCTCCCGAGAGCTAAGCGGTCAGACTGAACCTCTTCAAGAGAGAGATGTCACATTAGTGAAAATGAGCAATCTGGCTGCCAGATGCATTTCACACTTTTATGAGGCACAGTCATCCTGTAAGAATCTTGTCAGCCTTTCCAAAGGGGAGCAGGTACAGGCCATTACAGAACAACAAATGCACAAGTGCTTCATTGTCTCAGGATATTTTTTTTATTATTATTTTAAAAGGCTATAGTGACCTCTGAATGCTGAACAGTCAGAGCACTCAATCCCACTTGGGAAGAGGCTGATTGAGTAATCAGACCACTGGTTAGGGGTTTCTCTACATGGGTGATTTACTCCAAATTCCCCCTGGGCTCGCTGCTGTTTCCATGATACACAGTCAAGATCCCAAATTGGGTCTGGACAGTCTTCATGGCACCTGCACCTAGTTTGGGGCTTCATTTCCCTAACCTGCATTTAAATAACTCACCTTTTGCAGTGGATTTTCAGCTCACTTTGCAGTGAGGACAATAGCTGCCTTTTCATTAGCAGTCTGTGCAAGTTGCCCAGTGCTGCTACTGAGGGCATAAGTTATTCTGAAGTCAGAACAAGGTGCTTAGTATTGACATTGTGGCTGGGTGTCTTGTTCTGACCTCAGCAACTGTGCTTGGTGATGAACAAGGGCTGTATGGGAAGGCAGCCACCCATTGTTTGCTGCAAGAACCGAAAACCCACAGCAAACAAGAGCAGCCAAGGGATGAATTCAGGGGAATTTGGGGCCAGAATATTCTGGGGACAGCTTGGAGTTTTCTGACAAGTGTAGACCCACTTTGGGTCAGTATTGTCTTCACAGAGTGCTAGCAGCTCTCTAGGCTTTTGGACTTGGTTCTTTCCCAGCCCTACCTGGAGATGCCTGGGAATAAAGTCAGAACCTGCTGCATTACAAAGAAGGTACTCTGCCAATGAGCTATAGGAGTTTATTGCACACAAAATACATGTCAGGATAGATGCAGGTTGTAACCATCTGGAATGGATCTTATCACACTGTTCTGTGCCCAGGAAGTAGGCTGCCCGTATCCAACCCAGGATTCTCTGTTAGCTTTTCAAGAACAGGAAAATCCTATTTATTAAAAGCTGCTGGAGGAGCTTTGGTTGGATGCAATTGTTTATATTAAAAAACCCCAAAATATCCTGTTTCTGTTTGAGGTTTATAGTTTGAGGAGTACATGCATAGGCAGCTCTAATTAAAGTGGAAATTAAAAAATTAGATGCTGGCAGCCATAGAGAAATAAAGTTTTCAGGGCTTACAATACTTACCTTTGGAAACTTTGAAGATTTTCGCACTAGGGCTTAACGTCTCTCAATCGTCCCTGGACTGTTGAGGAAGCGCACATGTATGAAAGGCTGGCATGCTTCCTCAGCGTCATGGAATCACCGGCTGCCTCTAGCATCACTGAATCATTCAGGGAGAGTGAATGTCCTCTTAATGCTAAGTTTCTGTTAGGAGAAAATTAATTCTCCCTAGTTGTGAGCCATTCATTTTTTCCCTGATTTATGTTAAAAGAGAAATATAGTATTGCAAATGGATGGAATTTTGATTAATGGGGAATTAAGTTTAAAAGAATAATATGGGGAAAT
>NC_056522.1:180219587-180220876 GCF_019175285.1 Sceloporus undulatus | reverse complement strand
ATGAGGCACAGTCATCCTGTAAGAATCTTGTCAGCCTTTCCAAAGGGAAGCAGGTACTGTACAGGCCATTACAGAACAACAAATGCACAAGTGCTTCATTGTCTCAGGATATTTTTTTATTATTATTTTAAAAGGCTATAGTGACCTCTGAATGCTGAACAGTCAGAGCACTCAATCCCACTTGGGAAGAAGCTGATTGAGTAATCAGACCTCTGGTTAGCGGTTTCTCTACATGGGTGATTTACCCCAAATTCCCCCTGGGTTCGCTGCTGTTTCCATGATACACAGTCAAGAACCCAAATTGGGTCTGGACAGTCTTCATGGCACCTGCACCTAGTTTGGAGCTTCATTTCCCTAACCTGCATTTAAATAACTCACCTTTCGCGGTGGATTTTCAGCTCACTTTGCAGCGAGGACAATAGCTGCCTTTTCATTAGCAGTCTGTGCAAGTTGCCCAGTGCTGCTACTGAGGGCATAAGTTATTCTGAAGTCAGAACAAGGTGCTTAGTATTGATATTGTGGCTGGGTGTCTTGTTCTGACCTCAGCAACTGTGCTTGGTGATGAACAAGGGCTGTAATGGGAAGGCAGCCACCCATTGTTTGCTGCAAGAACCGAAAACCCACAGCAAACAAGAGCAGCCAAGGGATGAATTCAGGGGAATTTAGGGCCAGAATATTCTGGGGACAGCCTGGAGTTTTCTGGCAAGTGTAGACCCACTTTGGGTCAGTATTGTCTTCTCAGAGTGTTAGCAGCTTTCTAGGCTTTTGGACTTGGTTCTTTCCCATCCCTACCTGGAGATGCCCGGGAATAAAGTCAGAACCTGCTGCATTACAAAGAAGGTACTCTGCCAATGAGCTATAGGAGTTTATTGCACACAAAATCCATGTCAGGATAGATGCAGGTTGTAACCATCTGGAATGGATCTTATCACACTGTTCTGTGCCCAAGAAGTGGGCAGCCCATATCCAACCCAGGATTCTCTGTTAGCTTTTCAAGAACAGGAAAATCCTATTTATTAAAAGCTGCAGGAGTAGCTTTGGTTGGATACGGGTTGTCTACTGCCCGGACACCGGGCAGTGCAATAAGATCTATTCTACATAGCTACAGTCCATGTCTATTCCAGTGTGGGTTTCATGTGCAATAATTTCCTTAGTTTCATCTACAAATCTTGTCTAGCTATATCCTTTAGCAATTATTTATATTAAAAAACCCCAAAATATCCTGTTTCTGTTTGAGGCTAATAATAATAATAATAATAATAATAATAATAATAATAATAATAATAATA
>NC_056522.1:180150397-180219577 GCF_019175285.1 Sceloporus undulatus | reverse complement strand
GTTTTATTTATATACCGCTATTCCAAAGATCATAGCGGTGAACAGCAAGTAAGCTAATTAGCAAGTAAGCTAATTTGCCCCCCAACAGTCTGGGTACTCATTTTAGCGACCTCAGAAGGATGCAAGCCTGAGTCAAGCTTGGGCCCTTTTGCTGGTCTTGAACTCGCAACCTTGTGGTTTCGAGTGAATGGCTGCAGTACAGGCATTTACCCACTGCGCCACCAGGGCTCCTGGTTTGAGGAGTGCATGCATAGGCAGCACTAATTAAAGTGGAAATTAAAAAATTAGATGCTGGCAGACATAGAGAAATAAAGTTTTCAGGGCTTACAATACTTACCTTTGGAAACTTTGAAGATTATGACACTAGGGCTTAACGTCTCTCAATCGTCCCTGGATTGTTGAGGAAGCGCAAATGTCTGAAAGGCTGGCATGCTTCCTCAGCGTCATGGAATCACCGGCTGCTTCTAGCATCACTGAATCATTCAGGGAGAGTGAATGTTCTCTTAATGCTAAGTTTCTGTTAGGAGAAAATTCATTCTCCCTAGTTGTGAGCCTTTCATTTTTTCTCTGGTTTATGTTAAAATAGAAATACAGTATTGCAAATGGATGGAATTTTGATTAATGGGGAATTAAGTTTAAAAGAATAATATGGGGAAATCTAATGATTTAATATTTAGAGCAATATATTACCTTTTTGATGCTGTCTGTAAAATAGAAGAATATAGTATTACGGGAGCCTTACTATAGGCATACATATATATCTCTTTTTATTTTCTTATTTTACTTAAAAAAATAAAAAAGACAAAGCTAGAAAGGAAAATAGATCTTTAAAGTTAATTAGTTCAAGAAAATGGTGAATGTACTTGACAAAAGAAGATTCAACAATATCAAGAAAAAATATATGATATATATCTGTATGTGAGTTTATAGGTAAGAATGTGATATTGAAAGTTGTAAAAGTTGTTTTTTTAGTTAGTATAGAGTATTGAATGTATAGATGTAGAAGCAATGTGAAGTCTTGCGTGTTTTTATATGTTTTTGTCTATTTGTGCTAATGTTTTTTTGTTTTTAATAATACATTTATTAAAAAAAAACCTAGAAATTTGCATTTCCCCAGCCCTCTCTTTACCAGATTTCCCTGTTGCCCTTCTTTACTTATCTGGCTGTTAGTGGTGACCACAAGAAATGTGGCAGGGGCTGGGAAGGTGGAAGTGGGAGATCTTTCTTAAGCAGAGGGATGTAGTGACTTTTATGATTTGTAATTTTTATGAATCTTTTAATAATTACTTTTGTGGCCTGAGACTCTTTTGTTTGTTAGAAAGCCAAGCCTAGGTACAATCCCCATCTCAGTTTGCTTCCTGGCCATGATTCTTGCCCATCCATGCCTGTCCTCCTTGACAATAGGTTCTCTTCACTTCATGCCTTGCAGTTGCATTGCTGTGGAAGGGGAGTAGAAAGGATGAGGAGGACCCAAGAGAAAGTGGGTTGGATTACCACAGCATCAATCTTCTGCCCACCATTTGTGTAGTCTCATGTGTAGGTCATGTACACAATGGCTAAACCTAAGTTGTCTTCTTAAAGTGGAGACAGCCTTCCCTTCCTTATGCTCATTTGCCATGCCCATAGGGAGCTTCACCCACATGGGTAGCTTCCCCTTGTCACAGGGAAGTGTTCTTCCACCTACCACCCCTCCCTACATTTTAAAATACCAATTTCTGTCTTTTTCATCTACATCTATATCTACATCTATATTTCATCTACATCTATATCTATACCTATATTGTCCCATTCCAAAGGACAATATTGGGAGGGTAAAATGTCAGTGTTGGGTAAACCAATATATACCAAACCATACATACAATCAATAATTATAATTTAAAGAAAGACATATTGCTGAAATATGCCCTCTCTGCAAAAGAGACAAACATTTCTAACATGCTTTGAATTTGCTTGCATGGATACTGATATTTTTACTTTGAAGGAGAATACAGGGTGAGGCTGAGCAAAACTGAAGAACTGAGAGAACAGCAACCACATCATAATGGTTTACAGGAACAGGATATTTCCATTTTGCTCCATAGTTCCTTCTTCATAGCAGCCTAGAATACTTTCTCAAATTCATAGAAAAATTTCAAACTAGCTACTTGGGCTCAGCATGGCTAGCATATCTGTGCAAATATGTACAAACTGTACAAATTATTTGCTTAAGGCTGCAGAACAATACAACTTTGCTTGGGAATAAATCTGTGGCATGGATTTATTTTTCAGGAAATATCCATAGGACTGCACTGGAGAAAGGAGGGAATCTCTATCTCAAATAATTTCAGGTTGTTGGAGCTTTGTTAGAATAAAGATTGTAATAAATTGCCAGATGTTAAGAGCAGTCTCATCTGGTTTGTAACCAAGCGGAGATTATTCAGGTGGTACTTTCATTAAATAGCAAACTTTCACCAATCCTTGAATTTGAGCATTTATTTTTTTAAAAAGCATTTCTTTTTCATCAGCTGAACAACCCATTGAATTAAACTGACGTCATGAGCCTTATCATGGTGTTGATTTTTCCATGACAACCCATTATGTTACATAGTCTAACCAAGTACAGATGAATATAGACCTGTCTCTTTACATACCAACTTTTCATTTACGTTGGCAATGAGTACTTCCTATTGACAAAGAACAGTAATATGTCATCCCTGTATGTTCCCAAGGCCTCACCATGATAGATTGATAAAGAGAGGAAATAACATGGAACCTATTTTTACTACTAGGAAGTTCCAACTATGTTTTTAAAAGATGAGTGGAATGTAAGAAATACATGACCTTATAGCCACAGAGATATCTTCATTGCCAAAACAGACACAAGAACGATTTATATTTTGGCTGGGGAATTTTGGTAGAGTTCTGTACATGTTTACTCAAAAGCAAATCTCACTCTGTTCAAGATGGAGAGCTCCTAGATCTATAGTTCTAAAGGCATTGTGCACCTATTCTGTCTTTCCCTCTTTACCACCTTTTCTATGAAAGGTGGGGAAAGAAAAACATGGGAGGGTTAAAAATGGGAACCATTGTCATCCAGATCTCTGCGTAAAATTTGGTAAGTGTGGCTGGCCAAGTAAAATATAAAATCTTCATCAGTTTCAGCTTTAGTTTTAGCTAACTGAGGCTTTATGCGTTAAAGGGGCCTGGATTATCTTTTCATCTTTACACTGGGAAAATAAAGAAGTGGTTGTGCTGTGGTGTTGTCTTCTTGACTGGAGTCATTGAAATCTGAGGACAGCAATGTCATCTCCTTCTAGTGAAAGGACACTAGTCCTCAGGACATTTCTGGAGAATGAAGTCATAAGGAAATAGGAGACCAGTTATTGTAAATCGGTCTATTTTAGTTGTGATAAATAAATGTTAGCCTCTTGTGACACTCTTCTGCAATGAAGCTCTCTCTTTGATCCATTAACTTTGAAGATTCTTCCTCTACAGATGGGAGGTCAGGTTTCTCAACCACCATTCAGGTGTGCTTTTGTATCCATACTACCTGCATTCTGAGAGGGATCCTTGAGTGTACCAAAGCTTTTGCATGGATTGGCTCATTTAAGAATAGCCCAAAGAACAGTGGTAGTGAAGGAGAACTCACAATTACTTCCCCATCATGTCCTAACTGCAAATATGTAGGCAAAGGGTGGGCAGCATGACTTAATTCAATGTTTGTGATGATAGATTTCAAGGGATACAAGGGAAAACTCTCTGTGCATGATCAAGGACACATTTCTTTAAAAATAAATTGAGTTTCCAATGTCTAGTTGCAACTAAGAGAGGCAATGCATAGTGCCTGAAACCCTACCAGTACCATTGGGCATGCCTCTGTTGTTCACCCAATACTTCACAGGGTTTCCTAATGTAGAATTAAGTCATGGTGACATGACATTAATGTAATCCAGAATCTTCCTACATTAAAGCCCCAACTTTCAAGATTTCACTGGTTATAAGAATACAGCACAGGTGGTCCAGTGAAAAGGGCACAGAGGCAGAGAAAGAAAAAGGAGACAAACTCACAGGTAAGTAATTATTTCTTGCTCACCTTGTCTATGTGTCACATAAAGCTGTGATGGCATATGGCTTGTTCTTAAATTTGTAGCAGTGCTATCTGAGGTGTGCACCAGGCGAAGACGTTAGTTAGGGGATCTGCTCAAGGACAATTTTATTTTCTCTTCTTTTATTCAGTGTGCTGATTTCTGGCACTGGAGACAGGTTTCTGCATTGAACCTGGATGAGACATGGGATGAATCAAGCTGTTCCTCTCTGGTGCCATTTCTCTACTTCCTGGCAGCAGCACATTTTGATGACTGAATTTAAGAAGCACCTTCTTGTGAGATTTTCAGTTTAACATAAGATCAAAATTTATCTTTCAAACAATCTCTGTTATAAGAAATGGAATTCCTTTTGCGCAATGGCAGAAAGAGATTTCTAGATTTGTCTGGCAGGCAAAGAAAGCCAAAAGAAAACTTAAAACACTACATGATGGTAAGGAAGGGGGCAGAATGGGAGTCCCTAATGTTAAATTGTATTAAAAATCCTGTTTTCTTATTTCTATATGGTTGAAGGAGTGGATATTGCTTAGAGATGTGAGACTCTTGGAACTTGAAGGCCACCATTTAAGCTTTGGTTGGCATGGTTTTGGAATGGAAAAACTGTCGCAATCGGCACATGGCCAGTGAAATCTTTCCCAAATGCAAGAAATCCAAACTGAAATGCTGCTGGACAACACATGCAATGGTACTGCTCCATAAGCAGGAGCAGATAATTTGAATTGGTTCATGTTACAAGAAAGGTTCAAGGGGGAGGAATTTCAGAAACATTCCTACAGTTTATTGCTGATTATCTGTTAATTAATCAGTTTCAATCTGCCTCAGCCAGAAGTGACTTCAGGAGAGAAATGGCTGTTTTGATGTGAAGCAATAAATACACATACTGGAATCAGTCAATGTTACTACGGAAATGCTGCTATTGCTGTGTCTTAAAAAACTCTACAGATTCTATGATTGGTGGTGGAGTGAGGCGATTGCCTCAGGTGATAGATGCTGATGGGTAGGATTGGCACCAAGTGTACTAGTGTATATGGAAGCTGAGAGCTGAAGTGGAAGATGTTGCCTTGTCAGGAGTGTTAATGAAAGGTTCCAATGCCAATCTGTGAAATTTATCACACTAGCCGAGATCCCATGGGAAAACAGGATTTAAATGAGATTTTAATTACATTTGCATTTAAACAGAACCCACAAATTTGGGAAGTTTATCACACCGGATTGCTGCTTAAGTGAAATGGTGTGAAGTTAAACCGAAGTTAAAGTGAAGAAAAACACCACCGTTTTCCTTTCAGAATTTCCTCTGGTTTAACTTCGCATTATTTCACATTAAAAGCAATGTCGTGTGATAAACTTTGAGCATTTCCAGGTTTTCCTCTAATTTAACTCTCGTTTAAATCCCGTTTTCCCACAGGATTTTGCTAGTGTGATAAACTCCTTTGTCAGCTTCTCTATGTGGAATGAATATGGGGAGCTTATTGTCCTTTTCCTCAGTCAGCAAAATGTTTTACCCTGTGTGGTTTTCTATTGTGTGATAGAGGCTGCAGCTATACTGCAGAAATATTGCTGGTTGACACCACAGTCCTATGGACTTCTGGAGTTTGTAGTTTGTTGTGGTACCAGAGCTCTCTGACAGAGAAGGCAATATTTCTCACAGAACTACCATGTTGAGAATTCCATAGCATCGAGCCCTATTATTATTATTATTATTATTATTATTATTATTATTATTATTATTATTACAGTTTAATTATAAAGTGCCGTAAATTTACACAGCGCAATCAGTTAAAAATAAAGACCTGCCTGAGACAATCTAAACTACAAATACAGTAATAAGGGTACATGTTAAAATACAACGGTACAATATATTGGAAAGCAGGTTAAAATAAAGATAGTCTTAATTGCCAACCTTGGCAGTTAAAGTAGTGTCAAACTGGATTATTTCTGCAATGTGGATTCACCCATAGTAGCATAGAATTAGAGCAGAGTCTCTCAAATTTTGATACAAGGAGCACTGGTGTCTCCTCCCACTCAGCAACAGACAGACAGCTGCCTTGCAGCTACAATGTTCCCAGTATCTATTATTGTTCTCCTATGATCCTGCTTTCTACTTTGCCTAATTTGTCAAGAGTATGGACAATGGATAGAAGCTGCAAAATCAGTTTTAGAACTACAACTGTTAGAATTCCCCAGCTACTCAGGGCCATGATTCATAGTCCAAAAGAAATAGCCCCAAAAGTCCCCCCGAAGCCCAGGCAATGGGAATGCTTTTTCCCCACGCTCCTGCTTCTAGCTTTCAGTGAGATCAGAGATTCCTTGTGGACATTTTGTCACCTCTTTACTTCTTCTTTCTTGTCATTGCACATATACTGAAATCAATGCAGCACTGGGATTTTGCACTCTGACAGGCATTGTGTGGTGATGGCTTCATTTTGGCTTTGTGTGATGGATTTTCCTCACAGCACACAGTCTGGGAAGCAATAGATCTGGTAATTTCAGAAGGAGTTCAGAAGGCATCAGCGATCTCCCCCCAAATGCCTCCTGAAGCCTGAGTGCTGCTTCTCAAGGGCAGGCAGCCTAGGCAAGACCTGGCTGAGGGGCCACAAGGGAGGGAACAAGGGGTGGAGGTGAGGCTTCCCTCATGAAAGAGAAGGTGTTTTGGGGGGAATTCCTCCCCTTCCTACATCTCTTCAGCAGCAGTCGCTTGACTGGGCAGTGCACACACGGGCAGATGGGAGACTTTTCTCCCCATATGCCTGCCTTTGTGGTGCCCAGCCCAGCAGCGATACTGCCACCACTGAATAGACTGATGGATAAAATCAGGCAGTTCAGAGGCAGACAAGTGGCAGACAGGGAGACTCTTCCCCCACATGACTGTCTTTGAGCTGCCCAACCCAGTTGCCATGTTGCCACCCCTGCTGCATGGCCTGATGGCTGGAACAAGCAGGGCAGAGGTAGGCGGGTGGGGAGATTCCTCTTCTCATGTGCCTACCTCCATGCTACCCAGTCCAGCCACCATACTGCCTCTGCCACTGATGAGCAGCCGGAGGAGGAACTGCTGGCCTGGCCAACAAAGCTGGCAGACCCAGAACTTCCTCATCCAGTCTTGCTGTCCTGCAGCTTTCCTGGGTCTGATGGGGCTGCTGGCCAGGTGGATAGTGCACACAGTGCAGGCCAGGTGGGAGAGGGAGAAGAGCCTCTTTCTTGGTCTGCCAGCAAAGCTGCCAGACCCAAAACATGCTCATGCCTTCCCACAAGGGCATTGGGTGAGACCCCGTCTGAGCTTTCACCCAGTGTATTTCACACTCTCTGCACCCCTTAGTGATGCCCCTGCAATTTAACCACTCATAAAGTGATAAATCACTCCAGCTCTCACACCACTGGGGCACAGACAGAAATGGCATGCCTGCCCTTCTCCCTTCCATTCTGTCCCTTCGAATGCCAGAAATCTGAGGCATTTTTTATAACCCCTTTGAAGCAAATTATTTGTAGTAAATAACATATTCAATAAAATTGATTAATAATATCAGATATTAGTGGGTTGAGTGTGAACTTTAAAGTGTTCCTGTTATTTCCAGCTGTTATTCTAATCCAGAATGGATTGTTGTTCCAGGGATGTCAGTCTGACTAATTAGAGATGGGTGGATCAGTCTTATATCTTATTTGTCGGTTTGACATGTGTTGATTCATTAGTTCATTAATGTATTAATCTAAGGTTGTCTTACAAAAATAAATCAGTGTGAAAATTGGTATTTAAATAAACATTTCTGTATTTCTAAATGCTATATCTCTTGGACCACACACACACACACACACGTTGTTCCAAAATTGATGTTTTTGTACAAAGAATTACTTCTTAACATTTGGAGTTGTACAAAATCTAAATTTTAATTGCATTCTGATCTACAGGATAAGTCTGGAAGGTGTGGATCAGGATGATTTACTTCAAAATACAAGGAAACAAAAATTCTCAAACATCCGTAATTGTAACATAGATGGGTGCATAACATTACAGACATTCAGTCATAAGGAACATTTGTCATCCTGACTACACTTTAAAAAGGTCAGTGCTATTTTGAAAAGGCATCTGTTGCTAGTCCTTGTATGACGTTGCTTCAGTGTCTGTAGTCAGGTCACAAAGCATGCATTTTCAGTGAAAATATGATCACACAGTCTCCTCTTATGGTTGCAGCTTGCCTAAAATGTAAATTTCACTTTGTTTTCTATGAGGCTTGGAAGGTTATATAAGAAAAGTAATTATAGGTTGAGTATCTCTTATCTGTCAATCGAAAATTTAAAATACTCCAAAAACCAAAACCTTTTTCATGGGAAGTTGAGATGGTGAAGATGGTTCTGTGTATACAAACATTATTTCATACCCAAAATTATTAAAAATATTATATATAAAATTACCTTCAGGCCATGTCCACCAGGTGTATATGAAAGATGAATAATTTTTGTTTTTAGAACTGGGTCCCATCTCAACAATTATGTATTATGCAAATGCAAATATCCCAAAATCTGAAAAAATCTAAAATCCAAAACACCTCTGGTCCAATTTTGGATAACCTGTAGTTATTTTTGCAGTCCTGACATTAGAAAGTAGCTTGTCATCACTTTAGTTACAGTTTTGAAAACGAACATTATGGTTTACCATTTCTCAAATATATGTATGTGTATGTATGTATGTATGTGTGTGTATATATATATATATATATATATATATATATATTGAAAACAGTTACTTTTAGTTTCTTTAAAAGTATTTGACATCTGAATAGTATAAGCTGATGGCATGTGTTAGAAAAAACAGTTTTCCCCATTCACTTTGTTATTACTCTAACAACCACAACAGAGCATTCAGAAGCACTAGCACCAGCACCAGAAGTCACTTTCATCATATGATTGTCCTCCCTCAGTATTTAGTGACCATGTCCCCATAACTCTAAAAATAACTATAAATAACAGTTCTATTGCAAAAGTAATGAATCATCTCTGATTAAACCACAAACATAATGCAATATAGCTATATTTCAGTTACAGGAACAGTAAACATGTTGTTGTGTACCTTCAAGATGTTTCCGACTTGTGGTGACCTTAAGGTGCACCTATCACGGGGTTTTATTGGCAGGTTTCTTGAATCAGAGAATCTTAGAATAATAGAGTTGGAAGAGACCACAAGGGCCATCCAGTCCAACCCCTTGGAATGCAGGAACTCTCAATCAAAGCATACCCAACAGATGGCCATCCAGCCTTTGTTTAAAGACCTCCAGGCAATGAAACTCCATTACACTCTGAGGAAGGAGTGTGTTCCACGGTCGAACAGCACTTAGTGTCAGGAAATTCCTCCTAATGTTGCTGTGGAATCTCTTTTCCTGTAGCTTGCATCCATTGCTCAGGCTCCTAGTCTCTGGAGCAGCAGAAAACAAGCTCGCTCCCTCCTCAATATGACATCCCTTCAAATATTTAAACAGGGCTATCATATCACTTCTTAACCTTCTCTTCTCCAGGCTAAACATCCCCAGCTCCCTAAGGCATTCCTCATAAAGCATGGTGTCCAGACCCTTCACCATTTTAGTCGCCCTCCTTTGGACACGCTCCAGTTTCTCAACAACCTTTTTAAATTGTGGTTCCCAGAACTGGACAAAATATTCCAGGTGGGGCCTGAGCAGAGCAGAATAGAGTGGTACTATTATTTCCTTGATCTAGACACTATACTTCTATTGATGCAGCCTAAAATCACATGGGCTTTGTTACAGGCCACATTGCACTGTTGACTCATGTTCAATTTGGGGTGTACTTGGACTCCCAGATCCCTTTCACACGTAGTCTTGTTCAGCCAGGTGTAGCCCATTTTACATCTGTGCATTTCATTTTTACGTCCTAAGTGCAGTACCTTACATTTTTCTGTGTTGAATTTAATTTTGTTAGCTTTGGCCCAGCTTTCTAGTCTATTCAGGTCATTTTGAATTTTGATCTTGTCCTCTGGGGTATTAGCTACTCCTCCTAGTTTGGTGTCATTTGCAGATGGGGTTTACCATTGCCATTCTTTGAGGCTGAGAGCTGGTGACTTGTCACCCAGTGGGTTTACATGGCTGAGCTGGGATTTGAACCCTGGTCTGCAGAGTCATAGCCCAATGCTTAAGGCACTACACCATTCTGACAACTCATTACAAGTGGCTAATTCTTTATAAATAATTACAAACTCTGGTATTCTGAAAATTACACATATTACTGATGTGTGAACATTTCTGATGTTGTTGTTCTTTTCTTGATGTCACATTTCTGAAGAATCAGTATATTGCCTTTTTTCTCTTCTTCCTCAGTTTTTAGGAGTTTAATCCCACAGCTTCTGTGGCACAACAAATATATGTTTCTTGCTTGAGAAAACTTAATAATTCACAGAAATTCTGTGTTTGGCATTTCCCATTTCCTAGGAACCATTTTGCATCCAGCATGCTTTACACACTGGTTAAACAATGGGGACATCCCTGTGATGGGCTATCAAACTGTGACATGATTATACCTTTTAATGGTATTTTTGGAGCAAATAGGAGCTGCAGGGAAGGGTATAAAATGCAATCATGCCTCAATGCAGCTAAAGAGCATTAAGTGAAGACATGACTGGTGAGCGAGAGGCAGTACAGATTGGCACTTTGTGCCAGCCTGACTGCATACTAGGGGTGAAGAAGGGCTGAGCGTTCACATGCTCCAAGTCCTTCTTCCTCTGCCAGGGTGCTATCTTGGTATGCATCCATTTACACAGTGCGTGCCACAATGACATCCCTCATGCGCAGCATCCAAACAGCGCTGCGCTCAAGGGGCATCATAACGCTGCACTGCAGTGGTTATGGCGCCCCTTCTACGGTGCAAAAAGAAGCCCCTTTTTGGGGCTTCTTTTTGCTTTGTGCGCAGGCCACAGCATCTGGTTGCCGCAGCCTGATTCTGGGGCTGAAAGAGGTGGTGCTGAGACATCCATCTGTTGAACCCCTGAGTTTAACAGATCTGGTAAATGCCATGCTGCCACACTAATGCTTTCTGGTTATAAGAACATGCAAGGTAGCTGTGACATTTGCTATATTCCCCCTCCCCCAATGTATCATGTTTAAAAGCATGAAAGATTCTGTCTCCCCCCACCATGCACACACCTTGCAACAAATGTGTAGTGAATGTTTGGTCTGGTTGTGGAAAAGCTAGTTCAAGCCCATACTGCACACCAGACTAAACTTTGTGTTAAATCTATGATCTCAGTTAAGGAATTAAAGTGGCAAAATAGTATTAAGTCTTCCACAGTATAGCAACACTTTTAACATTGGCTGGTTCAACATTCCATCTAAAGGGTGGGCCATACATACCTCATCTCCCACCCATGGACCTATGTGGGATACATCCCTTGTTTTTCAAAACCAGATGTGATTTGGAAAGTCCCTCCTGGTTTTCTAAAACTGAGACATAAATGAGGTGTAGTGGGATCCAAAATGTATTAAATGGAGAACCATGCCACTTAGACGTCACTGGAAACATGAGTTTTCATTTTGGGCTCTGGGGATTGGTCTGGAAGCTATAGAAGAGGATCCTTTGGGTTTGATGGGCTGCATAGTTCCTTGTTCTTTATAGCTGAAATACTCCTGATATTCCTTTTCTTTAAAATACATGTTTGTGGCAATAGAGAAGCTGGGCCTTTACCTGTGCCCTGTTTGATTGTCCACAGTATGTAGGGACTAGACTGAAATTATTTTTAGAATTTAAGGAAATGTCTGAGCAAGTTGGATACATTATTTCTGCATGCAACTGATGCCAGATTGAGAGTTTTATTACATTTTTCATAATAAAGTGAGAATGGGACTGGACAAATGTTCATTTGATTTTGATCTTAGTTCTGTTTATGCTAACCTAGTAAATCTATGACAGATGGTAAGGTTAAATATGTGACTGGATTTTATATGTCATCTTCCCCCCAAAAGCTCTCTCTCGCTCTTTTTTTCTCTTGGTCTATTTTAAGGATCTTGTTCTCACACGTGAACATGTATTTCAAAGATGACACATCATGACATGTAGGAGGTGTTTAACCCTGCCCCTGTTATGATCTAGTAGAAGTTACTATGAATCTCATGAAGGCACCTCCGTTCACACTAATAGTACCAGAAGTAATGCAGTCTTATAACAATACTACTTGCAAAATACTGTTTTGATGAGGGGAGGTAACAATAGCATAACAAATGTACTTTTGCAAAACAGCCTAGCTATATTTCAGAGTCAAAAATCTTTTTCACAAGAATTTTGAGGGTTTCCCCCACTTCAAATTGTAGGCCTTTTCCTTATCTTTTAAATGGATATCTCCCTCAAAAAGAAAGCAGCAATGCTTTAGGACGGCAGGTTCCAATGTTTGGGAATGAGATGTTTTTGGGGACTTCACAAGTGACATAACCAGGTACTTTGAACAGGTAGCATTCCAGGTTCTGTTATAGCATCTTCCCCAGGAATGGAGATTTTAAACAGAGTTGAAGCATAGTGTAGTGGTTTGAGCACTGGTAAATGACTCTGCAGAGCAGGGTTCGAATCTCCACTTGGGCATGGATACTCACTGGGTGATCTTGTGCAAATCTCAATCTCTCAGCCTCAGAGGATGACAATGGCAAACACCCTCTGAATACATCTTGCCAAGAAAATGCTATGACACAGGGACGTAGCCGAGGAGGGGGGTTCTTGGGGTCCGGACCCCCCTTCCATTAGATAAAATGAATGGTGTGTGTGCTGCGCCGCCGTACCCAAGCCCCATTATAATGGTGGCACTTAGACTGGACCCTCCCTTCCCAAAATCCTGGCTACGTCCCTGTATGATAGCTTCACCTTTGGGTTGCTGTAAGTTGGAAACGACTTGAAGGTACACATCAACAACAACACAACAATACATATTGAGGGAAGGGTTTAAAAAATCCTCTCCTGGTGCCATGGCTCTGTTGCCTTCTCTTGTTTCATAGTATTGTTATTCTGATAGTAAAAAAACCCATGCAGACATTTAAATAGATTTTCACATATAATGGTGCATTTGTTGTGACTGCATATGCTTGTAAACCGAGGATCATATGTCACTAAAACTATTTGAAATGTTGACAATAAATATGGTTTTATATTTAGCACTGTAAAACGATAACAAAAAAGGAGCTCGAGGGCTTGCATGGGGTGTCTCATTGAAACAATAAACATAAATCCAGTGTCTTCAAAAATAGGTTATTTTGTAGGAGTGTTTTGCCTCAGCACTGCAACTTAACAAAAAGTGAGTCCTGTGACAGGAAAATCTAAAAGATATAAATAGAGAGAAAGGCCTTCATTAGACTGTTGGCTGCAACTGATTATGTATGTATGATATGTTTATCCTTTATTTAGAATTCTGTCCAATACTTGAAGGAAAAGTAGACTGAAGAAGAAATGCCTTGCAGTGGGAAGGGATTACACAACTTCTGCCTCTTCAACAATCAGCATGCAGCTAGATATTAAAAGCCTGTTCAAATAAACATGATTTTAAGTTTCTGTAGAAAAAATACTGGCAAGAGAGGGGAGCACATTTGGACAAACAGTTCATTCTAAAGCTTCAGCACCACCACGAAGAATGTCCTGTCTCACATGTTTCCTTGCTTTCTGAGTCTTTATGAGAGCACAAAGAGCAGGATTTCTCATGGAGGATGTAAATCCCAACAAACTGATATGGGAACTAATGGCCCTTTGGGCAGGCTTGCAAAATTACTATGACAAAATAATAATAATAATATAGTGGCATGGTGATTCCATCCATACCTTAGCAATAGGTGGGTATGAGTACAGGTGGATTCAACATAATACTTTTTCTTCCTCAAGCTAACTTTCTAAACTCTCCTCTGAGGTATAGTGACATTACTCAGAACACCAGAAACACCCTTTGCTTGCTTTCATTTCTCATTTCTGAAGTTGTAGCTCAAACAGGGCTCATACTCTATAACCCGATTATAATTCTGTATCTTGCTTGTGTTTTTCAAAAACGAGAGATGAGAATCCTCACAGTTCTGGAAAAGGCCACAGACAAGATAGTGCCTCTTTTGGCTGCACACTCCATGAATGCAGAGCAGAGTTTTTCTTAATATGGCAGTGTGTTTTAAAATTACATTGACATTATCCTTCAGAAAAAATAGCAGATGAAAAGTGGCTTGTTATTTGGATTCTTAACTAAGCATTTCATCTACAATTCTGTTCGCTTGTTGTGGAACGCAACACTTTTCAGGACTTTCATGCTGACTGCTCAAGGTCAAAACACAGAGAATGAAGATTAATGATTCCAATAAACTTGCCACTTTCTGGAAAATCCTATTAAAAGGTATGTATGGTGGGGAGGGTGATGTTCACAATTCAGAGATAAGACAAGAGTTGTCAGACATGACCAGCTTGAGACTTCTGTTCTTGATAAGGATTGTTTTTCTTGCACATCCACAATGAGACCTGAAACCTTTCGGTACAACCAGTCAAACCATGCAGGATAGAGGGACTTCATGTAATGTAGCAAGTGGGGCTCCAGATACTGAATACCTTCTACCACATAAGTCCATGCTGCAGATGGAGGAGGTAATATCTACCTCTGCAGTGCACTCAGAAAGGCACACATAGGTATAAGGGAAATAGTGGATCCTATCACATGACACTGTTATAGTGCTATATTCTGCCTTAACTCCCAGGGCAACATTCAGTGGAATTCTGGGGTTTGTAGTTTAGTGAGGCCCAAGACCTATCTCACAGAGAATTCCAAATGCACCTCCCTAAACTGCAAATCCAGGATTCCAGATGATGGTGTCATTGCAGTTAAAGTGGAATGTAGTACTATGATAATGTAGTGTGAAAGATAGAGCCCATATGCTGCTTTCTCCAGACTGTATGACTATCCACATAATACTGAAGCATAAACAGGGTGTGTACCACTGTGCCAGTCAGTTACTTTGTACTTGCTATGATTATAGTGTGACCTTCTCATGCCAGTATGTTGACATCTGATGAAGAATCCTTCATATTTTAAAAAGGAACCTGCAACAAAATTTCATAGCTTGGAGTGTTCTTGTTCAGCCATGTCTCCCTTCAGCATATTCCATTCCTCCTCTCCTTCCCAGCTCAAAATATTCTGTCAGCCATATTAGAAAAATCCCCTTTTGGCAGTGGCGTGTGAGGTGGGATTTCTGGGGGGTGGGATGTCTGGTCTTGGACTTCTGGGGGGGGGGGTTCTTGGCATCTGAAAAAGCCCACCAGTGGGCTCTGGGCATTTGAAAAAGCTCCTCCATGAGGCCTGGACACTGTGAAAAGCCCCTCCATGGGGCCTGGGTATCTGGAAAAGCCTCCACGCAGTCCAAACAGTGCCCATGGGGGGCGGGGAGCTGACCTGGTGTCACCCTTCTTCTGAGGTGTCACCCACTGCGGTGCCCCCCCCCCCCCGTGACACTACTGCCTTTTAGGGGCTGTCTTCATGTCACTGTCCATGACATGAAGACATCTAAAAAGAATCTAAAAAAGAATTATGTCCAAGAAAAGAAAAGAAACATTCTGAAATTAGTGTTCCTTAGCCCTCTACATGTGATCACAGCTGGTTTGTGGGTGGGTCTTCTTCACTTATTTTGTACTTCTGAAAACTTTTATGCTTTTCTAGTCCTGCTAATATCTCCTTCTTATCCATGAATAACCTCATGTTTGGCCACATAACAACCAGGAGGACTGAGATAAGTATTGTCACAACTGGCTTCCAAAGCAAGGGTATTCTTCTGTTGATCATGATGAGTTCTCTTGGGAGTGGGATTGGCACTTGTGGAATTCTGTGCCTGTGGAATTGTATTATTTTTTCTTGTTTTGTTTACCATTGCAAAACTTGCTGGTTGTGCGATCAACTTTGAACCACTTCTGACTACAGACTGTCTTTTTGATCTGTTGGTGGTTGTTAATTTTTTTTTTTTTAGTTTTCTATATGCTCTCCTAAACTCTTGATTAAAAGTGAAAAATGTGTTTGAAGCATTGCTCAACTTCTGCACTAAAATCTCAGGAATGTAGGATGTTCAGAAGATAGGCTTCATGATGAATGAGAAAGTTTTCTAAGGCTGCATCCACACTGCAGAAATAATCCAGTCGGACACCACTTTAACTGCCATGTCTCAATGCTATGGAATTCTGGATTTGTACTTTTGTAAGACACTTAACCTTCTTTGTCAGAGAGCTCTGGAGCCAAAACAAACTACAATTCTCAGAATTCCATAGCACTGAGCCATAGCAGATAAAGTGCTGTCAAGTTGGATTATTTTTGCAGTGCAAATGCAGCCTGAATCTCTGTTCTCCCCATCTCCCACTTTTTTATGCCCTTGGCTAAATCTTTGTTTGCCAATGAGAGGATATTGTTTCTCAGTCTTAGTTCCATCATGTGAGACATTTGTAACCTTCTGAAGAAGAAAAGTCACAATTTGATTGTCATTTATTAAGTTTTCTGATCAGATGAAACATGAGCATGGTCAGTGGTGGAAATGGGTAGGAAGGAGTTTGGTTAAGAATTAGTTAATAGGCAGAGGGTTTATGTGTGCATTCCAATGTTAAAATACATTATCTTGATAAAACAAACAGATGTTGAAATGGATTTAATTTGGTAATTGATCATGTTTTGCTGCTAGGCAATGGAACTCATGACTTTCATCAGCAATTTTCAGAGCACATCTATTTGCTTTTGTGATGGGAAAAGCATCATGTGTCATGGGTAGTTGGGTACAGGAACATGGCTCCCCCCACAAAAAAAAACAACATAGTGAAAAAGGCTTTTAAGGAAAATGCTGATACATGTATAATGATAATTACCAACTGTAGATTGAAACAGAATGGAAAAACAGCCATCTGTACTTGATAGGGTTAGAGTAGCTAGTAATGTGTTGTGTTTTTTATGTATACTTAAAAAATACTGATGTGTAATATTAAAATGTCAGACATTTTGGATATCCCAAATGGAAGTGTGTGGTTTCAGTTTCTCACAAGTGAACTTTGCAAGATGTTGCCACATATGTCTTTTGTTCATTGCCATTTAATGTTATGTTTGCCCACTCCATTCGGATGATGAAAAGTCAGGAATAAACTCTCCATAGACCGAAAAACCCAGAAACCCCTACTCTCTTTAATTTAAATTATTAGACTTGGTCCTACCCTCTAGGGCAGCAGAGAACAACCTGGTTCCTCTTCTCTGTGACAGCTGTTGTGTCAGCAGCTGAAGCTTTCAGCTTGTCAACAATGGTTAATAGGTTTGCTTTGCCTTCCACAGCTTTGCTTGCTCAAGATGTATTGTAGCGCATTAATGCTGGATGATGGGACAAGTAGTCCTAATTTAATTGTTAAGGCTGTTGTTCACATTCCTTTGCTGGCTAATGAGTAGATGGGAGAAAGGAAGGAGTGGCTCTTCTGGGAGTTCCAAGGCCGGTCTCATGAAAACAGATGTTATGGGGTGAAAGGAAGGACGATCATGGGAAGAAGAGAGATATGAGTTGGTTTGATTTTATGGGCAAATGGCGTGTCAGCCAGCTCAAAGGTTTGAACTAGTGTGTTTTTTAATTGTACTGTGTTAATGCTTATGTCTCAGTCCTGACAATATACATCTATGGAGGATATCTACAGATCCTGAATAAACATTTTCTGTTTTTTCACTACTGAAGCCTGGATTTCTGAACTCAAATGTCCCTGTACATGACATCTTGAGGTATTTAAAGCCAAGTCACCCATCAGTCTTCTCTTCACCAAGCTGAAGCTCCATCAACCTTTCCTCATATGTTTTGTTCTCCATCTTATCATCCTTGTTTCTCATCTCTGAACCTGCTCCAACTTGTCTATATGATTTTTAAAATGAGATGCCCAGAACTGAACACAGTGCTCCAGATGAGGCCTGATCAGTGCAAAATAAAGGGGAACTATTACTTCTCTAAACTTAGAAAATACACTTCTATTAATTTAGGCTAAAATAGCATTTACCTTCTTTGCTGCAGCATCACTTTGCTGATTGACGTTCAATTTATTATCAATAATAATCCCGAGGTTCCTTTTCACATGTCGTACTGATAAACCATATATTCCTCATCCTATGCATTTGGTTTTTGTAGACTAAATGTAGACTTTGCATTTGTCTGTATTGAATATATGTGCTGCCATTATACACTTATACAATATCAAGTCTTAGTTCAAAGGGGAATCAAAAAACCAGTTCTACTCTACTGCGAGTTTAATCTGTATGCTCAGATGCCATGGAAGGCAAGGGCGATGTATTTTTAGTAGCTGTAGGTACCAGAGTGGATTCCAGGAAGCATACCCTTTTTTGGATAACAAGTTGCTTTTTCAAATGCCCCTCTCCTCATGTTAATTTCCACATCCCTGACAGAGGATCTGAGATGTGTGTGTATGTGTGTCTATAGGGTAGATCCATGAATAATTTGAGAGCATCTTCATGAAGATGGTTGTCATGGTAACTGCCTCTTTTCCTTGTCTATGCAAAATCTTAGACTATATCTCTTACAGTGTAGCTTGTATCAGAAACTAGTGAGTAGGCTAGAAAGTATTGCCTTGATGAATTAGAAAGTCCATGTTAATGAAGGTTATTTTGGAGTGTACCTTTGGTGAGGCTTTGCAGATTATTCCTTCCAGGCTTCTCGTTATTGCGTTTCCTGTTGCTGCAATCCAGACCAATACATAGCAATTGTCTGAGGCATTTCAGGCAGTAGAAGATATGTCTTCAATTAATCAGAAACATCATACATATATTCCTTCCCAATGCCAATGTTTTAGCATTTCGTTCTGATTATTTTTAGTCTATTGTCTTTATACTGCTGCTGGAACTATTTAATTAATGAGCACAGAGATATGTCGCAAGCCTCATCATTACAGCATTTTTAGACACAGAAAATCCCAGTAGCCCAAGGAATGAGGCAGAACAGTTTGGGCCAAGCCATTCTGTATCCCAAATTTATAATCAAGTACACAGACTGAGGCTTTTCTTTTTCCCTCTGAGGCTTTTCTTTTCCCCTCAAGAACATCCCTTTCCCCCTTGGTCCTGGCACTTGCCCCACTTCTACCCCTAATACACTCTTCCTTAAATGGATTAGGGTTGAGGCCCCCAAGTCCATCTCCTAAATGTGTGTTATTATTGGTAGTTTGCTGTTTGTGAAAAGTATTATTCATTCAAGCCACGTCTCTTTTGGAAACAAGAATAAAAATGAACTTTATTTACAACCAGATGTTACTTTTGGTTCTTTTTAAGGTTGGCACACAGATCATATGGTTATCATATTTACAACACTTCACTGGTTACAATTTTTTCCTTAGGACTTTATCACGCTGGGGGAAAGTGGGGAAAAACTGGGATTAAGAAGGTATTTTCCCGGCAAAGTCCCAAGATTGCGGCAAAGTTTTTCAGATGACATCGTGATTAGAGAGGATTTATCCCGGGAATAACCAGGGAATAATAAGCAACAAATCATTCACGGGGAAATCCTCTGAATGGTTTCTTCCTGGTTATTGCCAGGTTAATTCCTTTCTAATTGCGATGTGTCTTGCCATGATCTCAGGACTTTGCCAGGAAAATGCCTTTTAAATCCCGGTTTTCCCCCCATGTGGTCCTTAGTCAGTTCCCTCACTGAATCTCTTCAAGTAGCTCTTCAAGTAGACATTGGTCCTCTTTGAAGGACGATGCATGGCTAGCCTGAATCCACTTGGACATGATGCAGGTTTGAAATTGTGGCATTCTGCATGCACAATCTGTTTAACCACAGAGACACAGGACTTTCCATATGCCGTGCTAAAACCTCTGTGTTTATGTTACAGATGGAACTGCATGACAATTAAAATAGTCAAGGGGAAAGGTAATCTGAAATTCTTTGTAGAGATGAGAGTGTGTTTATTATGCTCTTCCTTGCTTTATGGTTTATAGATGGAAAAGTTCTAGAAAACTTCAAATGGAATCTAAGACAGCTAATTATGTGTGGGATTGCAGTCCATAAATTAATGTTCTTAGATTAGACTCCGAATATGAAAGTATTTTTGATAAATTCAGCTGTAGTTATAAATTCTGTTAAAAGCTTTGATGCCCCTTTTAAAATGTGTAGACAGACTGGAGTGGGCATCTCCCCTTTCTGGCCCATTCTATTTTTTTAAATATTAGTTAAATCTATAGTTAAATAAACCTTTATAATATTCACATCTATTAAAAATTAGTAACCATTCCTAAAGTCTCATGTAATCTTTGAAACATGATTAACCATCCATTAGATCACAAATTTGGGGGGTGGAGGATGTTTTTGTCTGAAGGTTACTGTCATTCTTAGTTTAGTCCTGAATTTGTTCCAGAAGCATTAGTACTTGAACACAATTTATGATATAAAACTGGTGTCCTTTTTGCAGTGTTTACTGGAAAAAAAATGATTTAGATTTAAGAGAGCACAAAAATACTGTTACTAATGATACATTATTTAACCACTAACTGCAATTTTATTAGTTCATTCCTCAAACACTATACCTGAAAACATTTATTGCACAAACATTTAAAAAAAAATAATTTTAGCTTTTAATGCTTCATGAAGAGTGCAGTCAAAACCAAATTATTTTCTGTACTCTTTTTGCTTATGAGGCATGCCAGATAAACCGAAATAATTTAAAGGGAACATTTTTAATTAAGGAGCAAAATTAAAAGAGAAACAGATCAGTAATAGTTTTTCTAATTTCTGCTTTGTATACACATTTTTTTTTTGCATCTGTTCAGTTATTTTTAACCTCTTTGTTACTGCTTGGGAACTCTAAAAACATGGTACGTTTTCTTTATTGCATGATCCTCACTAATCATGATCACATAAGGAACATTAATGACTTCAGAGTACCAAACCACTATGATTTGCTTATATTATGATGTCACTGAAAACAAGTTAAGTTTTCCCACTATCCTCATTGTGAATGGGGTAATAAGATGTAATACATCCTGGTTTCTAGGCAGGTCTGTTGCTGTCTTTCTGCTCTGGACTAATGGTTTTCATCAGGACTGAAGAGTTGGACACCATTAGATGGGTTAACAAATTGGCCAAAATTCAGCAGGGTTGCCATTTGTGGCAATCTGTTAAATCCTGTGGAGGTCTTATACCCCAGCCAATGAATGTCTGCCAGGCCAGCAATATCCAGCTGCCACATGCACAGACCTATATAGGCCTGCAAAATCTTGCATGAAATCCTGTGGGATTTCAGTGAGATCTGGTGTGAGATTGGCCCAGATAATGTCTAAGGTCTCACAATGTTTCTGCCATCATGGGACTTGCCAGCACAGACTCCTAGCAACTGCTCAGTGTAGAAGAGGAACCCCAGTGCTGGCCCAGGGACATTGTGCATTGTGTCAAGGTAGGTTTTTTTTTATTGCCCACCAAAACCACACAGTAACCTTAATCCAATTTTGGTTGCTTTCCATATCCATATTCAGGGCACTCATAGAAAAAAGTAAAAGTTTGAGGAGGAAAGGAAATAACACAATTCCCCCCCTTTCCCATCTTTTTAAAATATTGCTTGCTAATATATATATATATTGCTAAAAGGCTTGGGCTGAGGATAAAGAGGAGATGTGTGTGGAAAAAGGAAAAGGTGCCATTTCCTCCCACACCCAAAACTTCCTGGTACAGCATTGTTGGAGTGAGCAGAATTGTTAACCTCATGGCATGTGTGTCTTAACCTCCTCACATCACTCCGACATACTTCAGGCTACTTTGGTTTCAAGAAGATTGCTTCTCTATCCGTCCCAATTTGCTTTTCACCCTACTTTTCCAAGTTAAACATACCCAGCTCCCTAAGCCATTCCTCCTAGGGCTTGGATGCAAGACCTTTTACCATCATGGTCACCTTCATCGGGACACATTCCAGCTTGTCAATATCCTTTTTGAACTGTGCTGCCCAGAACTGAGTGCAGTTTTCTAAGTGAAGTTTTACTAAAAGGTGCTATTACTTCCTTGATATGAACACCACATTCCTGCTGATGCAACTTAGAATTACTTTTCTTGATTGCTACATCATTGGACTCATTTCTAGTCTGCGGTCTACTAAGATCCAAGATCCTTTTCATGTGTATTGCTGTCAAGCCAGTTTATCATCCATTACGTATTTGTTCCTTTCTTTTTTCCTGCTTAATGTAGTACCTTATAGCTATTTCAAACTTTGATTCTGTCCTCTCAGGTATTAGCTACCCTTCCTATATTGGTGTCATCTGCAAATTTAATAAGCATGCCCTCTATTCTATTGTTCAAGTCATTTACAAAAAGTTGAACAACACTAGACCCAAGGGAGTACTCTGTGGCACTCCATCAGTCACTTTTCTCCAGGATGAACAGGAGCTATTAGTTTACTATTTGGGTTTGGTTAGTCAGTTACAAATCCATCTAATAATAGATGTGTGAAGCTCACATTTCACCAATTCATCTGCAGGAATATAATTAAGAATGTCTTTAAAAGCCTTACTGAAATCTGCAGATTTTTCCTGATCTACCAATCTTATAATTTCATTTAAAAAAGAGATAAGATTAGTTTGGCTTGAGTTGTTTCTGAAGAACCCATGATCACAGTGTTATTTTCTATGTGCACACAGACTGACTGTATAACTTGTTCTAGAACTTTTCTTGGTATTGATGTCAATACCACTTTCTTGGTATTGACTTGGGATGTTGTTGTTTATTTGCCCTTTTTGAAGATATGGACAACATTTGTTCTCCAGGCTGCCATGATCTCTTGCATTCTCCGAGAATTCTCAAATACTGTTTACAGTAGCTCTGAAATTACACTTGCAAGTTCTTTTAGTATCATTGGATGCAGTTCATCTGACTCTTTAGCTCTGAGGTTATTTAGGGCAGCTGGGTATTCTTGTTCTATACCTATTCTCGGTTGTAGTTCCCTTAGCATATTATTTGCTCTATTTTCACTAGTTTAAACTCTCTTTTCCTTTCCGAAGAAGACTGAGGCAAAGAAGATATTCCTCTCTTTGCTTCCTGCTAGCATTTCACCTGCTTGCACCAAACACAGAGTAAATCCATATAGAGCGAAAACATGCAAAAATTAAAATCGAAATAATATTAAACTGCCCATAGTATTAAAACCATATAAAATATTAAAGTAAAGGGGCATATTAAAAACAGTAAGGTACTAAAAGAGAACACCTATTGTATAAAACAAGCAGTTCCCAAATGCTTGCTGGAGTAGAAAAGCTTTCACTTGACAGCAAAAGGACAGCAAGGAGAGAGCCAGAAGACACTAACAGGACACACAGAAGAGTCTTTCAATCAATCAATTTCATTTACGGTCTTTGAACAAAGTATCTCAAAAATATATTAAAATTACCACTAAAAGCAAACTTACAAATATACCAGTACATCAACATAAAATCAGTTAAAACACAAATGTGAATATAGACAGGTATCACCTCACACCAGCATGTGCGTGAAGAGTCTTTTGATAGGGCGTGTGTGCTGTACTTTAATCCTGACTGTATTGTTATGTTTTAAAATTATTTTATACTTTTAAAACTTATTCTTATTTTAATATATATTTTGAAAAAAATCAGATTTTATTTATTTATTTATTTATTTATTTGCTGTAACTTGTTTTAACTGTTTTAAACTACCTTGGGCAAGCAAAAAGCAAAAGGGAAGGATGCAAATCATGGATGTGTTTGTGTATCTTTATGTGTGATGAGATGTCAGACTTATGTGCCAGTGCTATCTATTGTCATACACTGGTTTAACCAAGAATTTTAGTTAAGTTCAATTCTCAAACAGAGCAGGCAGTAACACATTATCAGTAAAAAGGAAATGTATGGTCAAAAGCGAGGAGAAAAGAAGACATACATTTGCAGAAAAGGTACAGATACTAATGTCCAATTTAGAAATTATTACTATAACACAGAAAAGAAAAATACCTCACATAGTCACCCAATTCTTGAAGTATAGCTGGAATTTCCCATGAATATTTTACTGTGGTTCTTTACAAATTCTCTAATCTAGCTGGATGGAAGGTACTTTGTTTGAGGTATTTGCCTGAGTTCAGAGGTTGGTACAACATAATTCTGGTGAGAAAATGGCATTAATGTGCACAATTTGCTAAAATATAAATTCCTTCTTTCTGCTTGTTATGAAAGATAAGTTATTTTTATCTGGCTTTTTCTGAACTTGCATGAGTCTAGGTGGTTTGTTGTAATTATCTTTTCACTACAGTGAGACACTTTGATGAATTTAATTAATATGCTCTTCACTAACCTGAACGTAGAATATTGAAAATTAAACAGTGTTCATGGTTTGATAGAGAAGAACAATGCAATTTATAACTTGTTCTTCGGTCTTTGCATTGTCTGATCAAAAGTCTGTTGAAACAGAAAGATTTAGTCTAAGCTTTCCACAGAACAGGAGTGAACAGAGTGTAGACATTGGGCTACATGGGACCCAAGGATTGAGGTCCCCCAAGTCCCTCAAGCCTGCATTTAAAATGACATTTTTTTGGCGTGAAAGCCATGCAGAAAATTCTCCAAAACATGTGAAAACATACAAAATATTCCCACCTTACTCATACAACCCCCCAAATCCTTTACTACTCACATATACATTGATTTTTCTCTGCAGTCTCTCCCAAAATGGAATTGAAAGAGATGTCACATCAGTTCTGCTTCCCATTTTGGGAAGGATTTCAGAGGAAAACAAAGGTATTTGCACAAGCTGGAGGGAGGATGGTGGATGGCCTCTAATGGGATTGATGGAGAGAAGATTGGCCCTGCACCCCATGCAGCTGCCTTTACCTGCTCTAGAACAGTGGTGGACTCTCAATCAATATATTTTCTCAGAATATGATGTAAGCTTTACAGATCATAATTGTTTACAGTGATGGCCATGTTCTAGGACTGCATGTTGGAATGCAGCTACACTGAAGTTTAACATGGCTGCAAGCAGAGCATAATTTGATGATACATGTCAGTTGGAAGGTTCAGATTATGAATCCAAACACTGGGCTGCTGGTGGCTCCCCATTTCAGTGGGTCAATGGAGACATTCTGGATTTTAGACTGAATTTTAAAGGTGCTATCCAAAGTGATGAACCTATTTTCGAGACAGGATACTGCCACTGACTGGTTTAATCATTTGTAGTCAGCAAGTCAGCCATCTATGGGCTGGTATAGACTGGCGCACTGGCCTGGGGCCTATTTTAGGGCTCAGGAGAGCAGAGCATCCGCACGCTCTCAAGCCCTACTGTATGCTGCAGGCACCATAATTGCTTGCCCCTGTCTATACAGGGCATGCAACAATGACGTCCATGCGCTGCAGCATCCAAACAGCACCGCACCATGTGGACATCATCATTGCGTGAGAGCTGCACCAATGGTGCCCGTCATGCAGCTGAAAGCGGGTTCTTTTTAGGCTTCATGGAGGCCACAGCGTTTGTCCGCTGTATCCCCCCATGTTCCATTTTTTACAATTGGTTAATTTCCAGCTTCAAAAAGCTCAATGGCTTTTAGATGTTTTAGATGTGTATCTTTCTGCAGTCTCATGAAGCACAAAGGAATGCATGTTTGCGCAAAAGTAGACCCCTGCCTGTTTGTTGTGACTCCATAGTAGAGCTTCTTACTCTTTGTTTACAGCTCTCTTGTCTTCTTATCTTGTACTTCAGCACTCCAGTTCATCTTTCCCTTGTCACCATGTAAATCTCACAGTTCTAATAATACATATTACTTTTGGTTTTATCAGGGAATTTCACAACAGTGAGAGCAACATCTCCCTTTCCACCTCTGTTTCAATTACTTTTGACAAGAATAATTTTCTCTTTGTGTTGTATAAATCCCAGGACATAAATGTGATATCAGAAACCCGCCTTTGTCTTTTGACTTCAAAATGTCCTTATGTAGCACCTGTGTACTGTTCAATGAAGCCATCTTTCAGTGTGAGTGGGATCACTGTGACACTTCCACCCCGATGTTTGGCATTACTGTCACACTTTCTAGATAGCTATTTCATTTTCCCCAGTGACTCATGATTTATTGAACAGAAAGAGATGCATAAGTATGTCTATGTAGTTTTAATTTATGTTATACATTGCATAAATAATATTCAAACCTTCCCCCTCGAATCGATGCGATTAGAGGAATATTCAGCTGGAAGTAATTTGCATTGAAATTAATGAGGCTTGCTAAAGAGTGGGATGTTTTGAACATAAAAGGCAAAGATAACAAATGCAGTAATTTGTATGGTAACTTATTAATTAGCTAAAATAATCGAGTTATAATTGCATTTACATTAGCTATTGCATTTATGTTGCATTGCTACAACCTGGATTAGAACCTCTACCAGACTGAAGTTGAAAAATGCCACAAGTGATTTTATTCAGTCCAAGTTGTGGTCTTTTTGTCTGACGACATACATGTTGATAGTCCGGATGTTCTTGTATGTAACACACCATTCATCTTCCCTGGGAAAGTTACTCAAGCCTATCTTCTCCTGAAACACTGCCCTCAGGACCCATATATATATATATATATATATATGCGCCCAGACAATAGCAAATCAGTTTAGTTTGAAGCTGGACAGAATCTCTGTTCAGCTGGACACCTCAATAGCCAGTCACATGTGGCTACTCATTCCAGTAACCCTAGAATTGGAGCTACGCTTTGGATCGGTATTTCTTCTTGGCCACCCTGCAACTCGTTATCACTTACTACCTTTGTATCATTAGTTCTTAAGTGTGTAAGTAAGAGAGTGTGTTTGTGAGTGTGGATTCCCTTTTTAAAATAAACTAAATTGATCTGGAAAACTGCCTCTGTAGTTCTCTGGGCCTGGAACCATTATACAAAGGTTGAGATCTCTACTTTATGTTACTGGAGCCTCTTGTTGCTTCCTATTGAACTAAATTATTTTCCCCATTGAGTACAATTTGTGGGTGCTCTGTCGCCCACCCACCCCCTGCAGTTTAGATAACAAGAATACAGGTTTGATTTGCTCCAGGATCCATTTATTTGTCTTTTTAGCAGTCCACAGCATTGGTAGAAGTCTTCTTCAACACTATTGCACATTACAGACTGCCCCTTTGGGGCGGCCTGTAGGCGCTCCTTTCCCCGGTGTATCGGGGCCTCAGCTGCCATGATGGCAGCCTCCGAGGCCCCGATCTGCCGCTTTCCAGGCCGCGAGGAAGCGGCAAAAGGCCGCTTCCCCACAGCCTGGAAAGGGGTGTCCTTGGGGCTTCACCCGGCGATGGCAGGGAGGACACCCCATGACGGCAGGGAGGAGGAGAAAGGGGCTGGCCCCTTTCTCCTCTGCGTCACTGGGCGCAGCCATGTAAAGGCTGCGCGCAGCGATGCAAACCTGGAAGGAGCTCCGAAACAGAGCTCCTTCCGGGGCCGCAGAAAGGGCGCTCTAGGCGCCCTCGCACGGCCCCACTACGTCACAACTGCGCCGCCCCGTTTAGAGGCGGCACGGCAATGACGTCGTAATGGCAGCGGCCGTGTGGAACGGCTGCTGCCATTTTGTGCGCGCTCCACATGTCCTAGGATTGGGGGCATCTGGAAAGGACACCCCTTTCTAACCCTAGCACGCACGGAGCGCGCACTTTTAGGCCCATCTGTAACGGGCCCATATTTCAGACTAGTTGATTTTCTTCCTAACAGCATTTTTCACTGTCCAGCTTTTATAACCACACACAGAAATGGAAATTACAATGGCACAGACAATCCTAACTTTATTATTCAATAACCATTTTGCATGCACTTCAACAAAAAGTCTCTTGATTTTGTCTCCTCCCCTTTTTTTATAATCTCATCTCTCCAACTTCCCTTTCTTTAGCTTACTGATGTCCACATGGCTTCCAGAAAAGGTCCTAGTGATAAGAGCTTAAAAATCCAGATCCTTAAGGCAGATGATGAGTCTCTCTTCAGTGTCTGGTGTAGAAGACAGAAGGATTACCTGGATGTAAAGAGGACCAGCCATTTTCCAAGCTGCCTAAACTTCTTGATTTGAAATTTAATCTTGAAATGAAGTAAGCTATCATATTCTATTCAACGACAATAAATAAAGATTGCCTTGGCTATTTGTATTTATTAAAGAACCATCTGAGGAATGTAAATTTTGTTGGCTCTTTTGCATAGTCTCTGATTTAAATAATTTATAATTTAATTATTAACTTAAATTCTGAAAGTGCAACTTAGGTCAATTACATTGAATTTAATTTTATTTCCTTTTCCCATTTAAAAATGTCCAACTTAATTTCTAACTTAAGTGGTTTAATTGGTTCATTTCTATAACAGATGAGAAGAACATAAAGGATAACTGCTGTCAGACCAAAGGCCAAGCTAGTACAGGACTCTTTCCCTCAGTGACCAACCAAAGCCCTGTGGTACACACATAAGAAGGACATGAGAACAATAGCTTTCTTCTGCAATGTCTGATTCTGAAGGTATCGTCATTATTAACCAGGAGAGCCTCATTCTCCATGAATTTTTCCACTTTAAGCTGTCTAGGTGGTAGTGGCCTTCACTATATATTGAGAGAATGAATGCCTTTGCTTAATCATGTGTTAAGTGTAGTGGTAGTTCCACTTGTCTCTTCTGACTGTTTCTTTAAATTGCCTCATTGGAAGACCCTGGATTCTGAGAAGAGAAAGTGGAATCATAAAATCATAGAATCATAAGAGTTGGAAGAGACCACAAGGGCCATCCAGTCCAACCCCCTGCCATGCAGGAAATCACAAGCAAAGCATACTGACAGATGGCCATCCATACTCTATTTAAAAACCTCCAAATAAGGAGACTTCATCACACTCTGAGGGAGTGTGTTCCACTGTCCAACAGCTCTTACTGTCAACAAGTTCCTCCTAATGTTGAAGTGGAATCTCTTTTCCTGAAGCTTGCATCCATTGTTCTGGGGCCTATTTTCTGGAGCAGCAGAAAACAAGCTTGCTCCATCCTCAATGTGACACCCCTTCAAATACTTAAACAGGGCTATCATATCATCTCTTAAGTATCTCTTCTCCAGGCTAAACATACCCAGCTCCCTAAGTTTCTCCTCATAAGGCATGGGTTCTAGACCCTTCACCATTTTGGTGGCTCTCCTCTGGACATGCTCCAACTTATCAACATCATTTTTGAACTGTGGTGCTCAAAACTGGACACAATATTCCAGATGAGGCTTGACCAAAGCATAATAGAGTGGCACTATTGCTTGCCTTGATCTAGACATGTCTCTGTACCCACCTTTCTTCTCATACCATGCATACTGTTGTACACATTTATTGTGTCCGTTACTACTTCCACCCCAGGATGTTAAAAACAAAACTGGGTGTACTGTGTTTACATGTTGTGTTCACAAATGCGTAACCATTTATTAAATTTGGATTCTGCAACTGAAATGAAATAAACAAATGAAATATTTTGTAACAATGGCCTAAATTCTATTTTAGTCCTAACTAGAGTAGACTCACTGGTTCCATTAGATTTATCTATGTATTGACTCACAATTCAACAATTCATGGAATGGGTCTACTCTAGTTGGGACTAGCCAACAAGATGCTAGCCAATATCTGTACGTAATTGCTAAGTAACCATTCAATAAGACTGATTCTCTGTGGAGTATCATTGCCTCCCCCCCTCCCCACAGATAACAAAAGGTATGGATGTTCAAGCCTCAGTAAAAGCAATACCATAGTAAAATATAATATTGGAAAAATGATATAAAATGACAAAATCAAGGTTTGCTATTTGGAATTTATTGTTGTTGTTGTTTGAATATTTTCAGGCCATGGATAGTTGAATAATTGGATAACAAATCCATGGATACAGAGGGCTGACTGTGTTGCATTTTTCCACTGGGTCTAACTAAAATGTTTACAATATTTCCAGAACTTGCAATTCAGTTGCTAGGTGCTCTGCTCCTTGACATTGCTATGGTGAAGCAAAGTGTCAGTTAGCAAAGGATCCTAATAAATGCCATATTGGCACAAGTGAGCTGCTTTGCCTGCTGTACAGATCATTGCAACATTTCAGTCTGACTGTATTCTGCCCATAGCCGAGCCTGGGCTTGAACAGACATATGGCTGTGGAGTCCAATTTCTTCAGAGGAATAAATGAAATTTCTTCTTCTAACTTAATTTGTCACCAGCCTGATTTGAGCACTATAAGACCCTTTGGCAGATTTCCTCTGCCTCACCTTTACCAGGACAGCTTGTGTGATTTGACACTTTTATGTAAGCAGAACACAGGGTGATCGTGCTGTGAGAAGCATAAAGGTGAAGGAGAGATGGCTTGGAAGTTGGAGCTGTTTTGAAGCCGTGTGGTAAATTCTACAGCAACCATCAAGCCTGGAGCAACCATTTTTATTCTGTTGTCTCATCCAAGAGTTTTCCTCAGAGAAGTGAAAACAATAGCTGCTTTTTTCACATCAGGGGCTATTCACAACTGGAGCAGGCAGAGTTTTGAAAATGTCATTTATTAGGATCCTTTGCTAACTGACAGACAACGCTTTGCTTCACCATAGAAATGTCAAGGAGCAGAGCACCTAGCAACTGGGTTGCAGGTTATTTTCAGCACATACATTGGAGTCTCTGGAAAATTTTCCTTCACTTGGGACTTGGAGACAAGGAGGTGTGCCTTTAACCTTTGGATAATTGGCACATTAAGAACTTATTTGTGAAATGTCATTGGAGCGGTGCACTAACAGTTAAGAGTCCATTCATCATTAATCAACCTGGTTAGCTCTTGCCCTCATAACAGATGACTTTTAAGACTGGAAGCTCCATCCCCGCACCACAATAATTGGATTGCACATTAGCTCTTCCTACACTCTTCACACCATGTTTTTCCCTCCAGAGTAGTTTTGTGTGGTAAGCGAAGTAGGCACAACTTCCAGTTAAAACAGGATTTGTTCCACTGATGAATGTTCAAGCAAAATGTTAATGCCCAAGTAAATCTTACTGCTTCACTTTCTAATTAATAAAATCACAGGATATAAATATTCATGGAGATAGTAACTCCAGAGAGACAAAAGTTGTGGGCAGACAAGCAAGTTTCATTTTACAATACATTTTAGATCATTTGAAAGCACACATAATGGGGATTAGTATGGTGGGAATATTTAACATTGAATGCTTTCCCACGGTGAGCTTTTCAAGTTAAAAGTTTGCAAAAAAGGCAAAGCAGAATTTAAATAGCAGTTAAATCAATACATTTTGTGTTTCTAAGCTTATTGTCAGATCTTACTGACTTCCCATTAATGTAACTGAATTTTGTCTAAGATCAAGCTGTTTGATGCAGACTCAGATTAACAATGACATTCAATAAGATACAAAATAGATGATCTAGATGGACCAGGAACCACTGCTGTAAGGAATATTTCAAAGAATCGCATTGACATATTCCAAGGAATCATTAAATCACACTGAATGTCTTGAAAGCCTGCTGCATTTCAGATCACACATACTCCTTATCACAAGACTGTAGCAAGCAGGTTTCCTGCAGTATTGGCAAACTGGTTCTACAAAGGCAGGGTTTAATCGTCTTGGTTGTACAAAGGATTTCGAGGCAGACCAGAAATGGTTTAGACAAGAGTGAAGAGAGAGGCACTCAATGCATCATGATGCTCTGAGATATGTTGCCCTGTCTTTGTGAAAATATTGACAGAACAGAAAAATATGGCAGATGGACAGAACAGGAATCTTTTAATAGCTCCAGATATTTGTAGGATAGAACCTGAATGTGGCTTGCTTAGTGTAGGAATCCACACACAAAGTCTGCATTTGTGGGCACAGTCCCTTGTCCCCCCACATCTGGTCAGTGCTTTATTCTCTCATTAAAATCAATCAATCAATAAATAAAAGAGCAAGAGACATCCCTTTCTTTCTTTGTTTAAAGGCCTAATAAAGACCCGCCTCTTAATTCAAGTCTTTCTGAAATGCCCAGTTTGAGAATTGTGTTTTAAGACTCTGAAGTAAAGGCTGAGATTCTGATGGGTACTCAAATTGGTGCCAACATCACCAGTATGATGGGGATGACAGGAGGAAAATGGCTGCAGGTGCAATGACTGTGAAAGGAAGTAAGGCACATTCATCACATTCCTCAGGAGAAAAGGACTGTTGGTTCCAAGCAGGCTATTTCTTCAGTAACACACTTACAGGAGGACCCTTAGAGCTGAAGATGCCCTGGGAAACCTAGGACAGGTGGTTTTACATAAAATCTTTCCAATCACTTTGCCTCTACTTCCTCTGGAAGCCAGGGGATTCCCATGTTAATCTGTATTGTTCTGTTGTTGATTGTTCCTCCTTACCCAGGGTCACACAGTGTGTGTGTGTGTGTGTGTGTGTGTATTCTCTCTCTCTCTCTTCCAGATCAATGACCACATAGCTTGAAAAACCCACAAAAAACTATGGATGCCAGCCATGAAAGCCTTTGACTTCAAATAATTTATTAGATTGTAGTTCATGATTTTAACTTTTGTACTTGTCAACCTTACCTAATAAGGTGATGCCGAAAGACAAAGCTGAGCTTTCCCTCAGTCCTTTTCTCCCGATGACTGTGATGAATGCACCTTACTTCCTTCACAGTCATTGCATCTGCAGCCATTTTCCTCCTGCCATCTCCATTATGTTGGTGATGCTGGTACCAATTTGAGTACCCATCAGAATCTCAGCCTTTACTTCAGAGTCTTATAACACATTTCTCAAACTGGGCATATTAATCCTACATATTAGTTTAGTGCAGGGCTGTGAAGCTTCAATGGATCAAAAGCTACACCAGCCACCTTGGAGCCCAAAGAACTGCTTTTTGCCCATTACTAGGTTAGTGTCTTGAAGTTAAGGGGTTCCATGGTAAAGCATATGCTCTGCACACAGAAGGTCCCAGGTTCAATCCCAGGCATCTCCAATTTACAATGATTAACAGTAGGTAATATAAAAATAGTCTGCTAGAGAATTTGTTAATGTGAATAGAACAGGACTGGGTTAACTTTGACAAATCATCTAACATGGTATAAGACATCTACATGTGTTATTAATGGAGTCCTGATTGGACAGTCTCTCTTTTATTAGTGGAAGTGACCTTGTGAAAATAGTGTTTTGGTAACAAGCCAAACAAAACCTAATTCATCACTGCTTTCTCCCAGTTTTATGACTGAACAAAATATATTCTTCTTTTGTTTTTGTTTTATAAAAAATCACCTGTTCGATGCAATCCCTTTAGATAGGATTTATATTTCTGAGCTGTTTCTCACACCACAAAGATTCCCTGCAGCGATGTGAAGAATTTTTTATATTGAATTTGTGAACATATTGCTCAGAATCTCCTGTCTTTGGCGGAGGGGAAAAAACAAACAATTAAATTTTATGGCCACCCTGTCATCCAAGCAACAGAGGGCAATACTGTATTGTTTGGCTGCTGGCCTAAGTTGAAATTCAATTTTACAGTAACAGAAAAGGTCTCACTTCCACTGTCCTTGAATTTTCTGTTCTTTTTGTTCATCGTTATGAAGAGAGATAATGATAGGTTGATGAGCTATATATTTATGGCCCTAGCCCCAGATGGTGTAGTTTTGGTGAAGTTCAAAAGAATTATGTAAGTGAATGTCAAACGTCTCATGGGTTGAGGCATCAAGCAAACCATTTGTTTTGAAATCCAGATTTAATTAAAGTGATGCTTCATTGGAAGCATCTACTCCACTATCATGTTTTCAACAGGGGTGAACCAGATATTTTCTGTAAGCTGATAAAGAGAGCTTGATATGAATACTCTACAGCAACTGTTGTCTATTGCCTCTGAACCTGATAATTCTTTTTAACAATCATGTCATAGCTAATAGGTTTTTCCTTCACCTTCTGCAGTGACTAAAGCCCCCTGGTCCTACCATAGAGCTGCTTGAAAGCCCTCCATTACTGTTTCATGCCTGGTTGAGAGTGGAGAGGATGATAGCAGCATCTGGCTATTTCCGCATAGACAAATATGAAATGATTACATCAGCCAGTAAGACCTTTGGAGGATCCTGGTGAACCTTAGCAGATGATGAACTATCTTTTGTGTCTGCCTATGCTGACATAAGCAGATACTTCTGTGATCCCCCACACCACCTTCTTCCGGGCATGAATGACAATGGGGATGGGGCTTTAGCGGCTCACCAATAGATCTGGGGTCGTGGTGGTAAATGGTTCAACATACCACAGTTTCAACATATGGATCTACTGTACTACTCTATGCTGAGTCACACAATATTGTAATCATTATGTTAATACAATGTCAATCCTCCACATTTGTGGCTTTGACATTTGAGGATTTGATTATTTGTGGATTTGATTAAAATGTTTGCTCTAGGACTCTCTACATCCTCCAGTGCAACTCTATGGCCAACTTTCACCAGATGTTGCACTGGAGGACCTAGGGATTCCTAGAGAGAACACTTCTCTGGGCAACCTCTGGCAGACATTGACCACAGAGTTGCTCTGGAGGATCTAGAGTTTTCTAGAGATGTGTTTTCACAGGCAAAAAAAGTATGTTTTTTTTTTAAATGTGGCCTTTCCACTTTCACAGGGGTTTTGCATCCCTGCCTCCAGCAAACGTGGAGGGCCCACTGTATATAAAGCAAATCAACACCTTCATTTTAACCCACAAGTACGAGTAATCAATTTTATTTGATGACTACCATATTGTTGATGATTATTAGTGCCTTAAATGTAGGACTTTGGAGCAAATGTCCAGGACCCAATTCAGCAGAATCAATGGCTGGTGGCAGGAGTGAGGTGGTCAGACTCAACAGAGCTAGCTTGCTATATTGAGAAGTAAATTGAGATTTGAACATTACCATCTGGCTGAGGTGGGGTGTGAGCTATAATACGTTTAAGACCAGAATCTAAAGTTATATAATAATAGGATTGTTCAACCAAATTAAATTCTAGATCATTTTAATTATTTAATCACTGATAAATCAACACATATATAATATATGTAAGAATTCTGGTTATGCAGTCTTGGTTTTGAGTTAGAACTTATTCTGTTCAGTTTTTTATTTTTTTTAAATTGAACGTATTGTTGGTTTTCATGTTGTCAAAAGGTTGTTATAATCAAAATAAAAAAAAGGGGGGGGGAAACAATCTCTTTATCTCCATTATCCCCCATCACTCATCCCCTTCTGTACTTTATTGCCTTCAGCTCCTTACCTGTTCTCAAAGGTCTCCAAAAGTCTTAGCCTTTGCTCATATGCAGGATATCAGCTTGACAAAGATCTGGAGCTAATGGTCAGATTCTACTGCATTCCGAAAAGGCTTCATCTTAGCCAAGCAGAGTAGAAACATTTTTAATTTCCTTTCTGCACCAAACTGCTGGGGACAAGCAATAATCAATTTCCGCCAAACATAATGCCAGTAGGAGATAGTGTTTGCACTAAATGAAACTCATGATCCAGGCAGATTACAAACTGATTCCTGACTCTTCTCCTCTCAGTAAAAAGTCAAAGTATGAAACAAACTGCCAGTAATCACCTTGTTCCACCTACTGCTGTTTGATGGACCCCGTGGCAGTTGGAAAGTGACATTCCACCAAATAGTTTGTATGGCTGCTTTAGAGTTCAGATTAAAACCTGAAGTAGATTCAAGGCCCGCTGACATGGGAGCCACCATTTATCTCCACTATTTACAAATTCACCTACCCTTCCACAAATGCCTGACATTTTTTAAATTTATGAGGCATTTCCCATGTTCTTAAAAAATATGTGTGTTGCTTAATTTTTCCTAAAAAATATATGTATTGCTATGTGCTATGATTTAATGCTGAATTTAATGGACTGCATGAGTTGTTCATCCATGAACAAAAGGGCTTTTTCTGCTGGGAATAAGATCCAATGCAGTCCACCAGAAGAATTATATGAGTGGGGATTTCTGCTAATTCATTCTTCTCCATCTTATATATCCTGCACTGGATGCCGAGGCATCACTAGGGGAGCGCAAAGGCTACAAGCCACACCAGATGATACTCTAAAGAAGAGTGACCCCATTGCTCATCAAACATCTGCTTTTGGTGTTCTTCTGTGTCTCTTAAAAACTCTGAAGAGATTGGGGGGGTGCAAGGGTCAGTGGAAAGAGAAAGGAGATGCCACAGTTTTTTTAAAAAAAAATTATATATACTGTATATAAAATAAGGGCCTGAACAGACAGGCCAAAATAAAGTTGCTTTGGGTCACTTTGGAGGTATGCTGTTTAAATGTTGCATGCATCCTAAGAGGCCAGAAGCCATGCCAAAGCCACGCTCCAGTCCTAAGGTCTAGAGCACAGCTTTGGCGCAACTTCTGGTCTCTTAAGATGCATGTGTCATTTAAACAGCATACCTCCAAAGTGACCCGAAGCAGCTTTATTTTGGCCTGTCTGTTCAGGCCCTAGGTTTTGCTCAAGAAAGTGAGCAGACCACAACTACTTTACAATGCTTTCACATGCATTACATTTTAATCAGATTTATCTACTTGAAATGTACATTTGTATTTCTCCACTGTTCTCCACCCAGCCACTGAATTCTGCAGCAAGAACTTTAAAAACACAAACAGAACCTAGCTATATCTATGACTTTGACCAAAGCCCAGGAAATGTGCCAATAGTGAAGGAAATGAAAAACAGAAGTAATTTCAATCCTCAAGGCAGAGAGAAGCACCCTGGAATTGGAATGAAATCAGAAGGGCAATACTTCAAATGTATGCCTCTGTTGGTTGGGACATGTGGCTAAAATAGTCAAGGCATTGGAAGTGAAGATGGGAAAGGCCTCCTCCTTCAAATGTATCCCTTCTTTTTTTCCCATAATGCACTAATGCAGAGTTTGGCATCATCCCGCAAATTAGAAATAATCTCTGCTGTCTCACATAGTCTCACTATTGTTGGTTTTCTAACCTTTACATCTCAACAGAATTTAAAAGAGCAATATTAGTTTCAATGTGTCCCTCCTTTTTTGGAAGTACTGTATCATTCTCTGACTAGTCATTTGGTACCCTTAGAGAATTTAGGAGAGGTCTACAGCGTCTACTATATTCTTTCTATTTCTGTATCATGATCACCTATTCAGTGAAAAGAAAAGCTCTGCTTTATCTAATACATGTATGCTGTTGCTGGTACATATTGTTGTAATGTTATTATTGTGGTTTTGTATCTTGAAGTCATTTCCATATGGCAAACCTATTTTGGGGTTTTCTTGGCAAGATTTTTTTCAGAGTGAGTTTGTCTTTTCCTTTCTCTGAGGCTGAGAGAGTTTAACATGGGAGATAAGCACAGTGGGTTTGATTTCGTTATTTAAAAGATCCAGGAGAAGCCCAGGTGAGGTATGGGATGAGTACTGCTTGGAGCAGAGTTGTGTGATAGAATCTGTCCTTGTGCGTTTACATCCTGCGCCTGGTGTGGGAATAAAAGCCAGTGCACTAATCTGCTTGGTCAAGGCCAACCAGTGGGTTTCTACAGCCAAGTGGGGATTGGAACGCTGGTCTCTGAAACTGCAGTCCACTTCTCAAATCACTACACTATAAAGGGTCTAATCAGCTGTATGAAATTGGAAGTTGCCAACTGCCCTGGCCTATGAAGAAATGGAATGATATCCACAAAACCTCATCCTAGATAAAACCAGTTAGTCTTAATGGTACTACTGAATTTATTTAGTTCTCCATCTAGTCATTTGACTTTGTTACTGAAGGTGGATGAGTTCTGCTCCCTCTAATATACCCCTCTTTTTGATTGATAGTGCTTCTTAAATAAATCACTTAGTAGCATTACTAAGGTTAGAAGTCTGCTCCTTTTAATATATTCCTTCTTTCATTGATTCATTGATTCGTGCTTCTCTAACAAGGTCTATTGAAGTCAGAACAGTCCAGCTGCTTGTAAATTATTCATTCATTTTCTGCACTGTGCTTCGTGCACTTGACATCCTTACTAGTCTCAGAAGAACTCTACTTCTTCCAATATATTCCCCCCCCATTTCTTGATTTGTGCTTCCCTAACTAGTCACTTGGCAGCCTTACTAAAGTTAGAAGAAATCTGCTTCTTATGTCCTCCCTTTTGTTTGATCATTCTTGAATTGTTATAAGCTAGCTGTCTTGTCTTATGAAGCAGCTCTGCCTCTTTTCAAATTTTCCTTTTGTTGGTTTGTAGAGCCAGTGTGGCATAGTGTTTTGCCTGCTGGACTATGACTCTGGAGACCAGGATTCGATTTCCAGCTCAACCATGAAACCCACTGGTGACCTTGGGCAAATCACATGCTCTCAGCCTCATGGGAAGGCAATGGCAAACCTCCTCTGAACAATTCTTGCCAAGAAAACCCCATGATAGGTTCACCTTAGAGTTGTCATAAGTTGAAAATGACTGAAAGCAGACAACAACCACCACAACAACTGCTAGTCACATGGCATATGGAGTGATTCCAAAACACTCTCCTTCATCTGAAATTTCCCACATTTCCCCCAACTATACTGTTCTTAGAGGTCCATTGGTATCTTACCTGAAGTTGGAAGAGCTCATCTGCTTCCAATACCCCCCCCCCCCACACACACACTCTTATGGCTCTCCCAACTCCATTTGCATCCTGATTTAAATATATATTTTTAAAGCCCACACTTATTCATCCTAGGCCACCTCCAGATGGATGAAAAAACCCTTGAAGTCCTGGGTTTTGTACTTGTGCTTTCTGATTTTATTCTAAAGATCCACATTTCATTTACTTCCTGCTGAAGGATTTCCTGGGAGCTCCCTGCATTACCAAAGATATTTCAATCCCACTGAATGTCAATATATCCAGAAATATTTTTTCCCTTTCTGGGGATGTCTCTAATTTATCCATTTGTTATGTGAATCATTATAGTCTACACAGACACTTTGCAACCTGACTGGAAAGCTCTGTTCCTCTCAATCTGTCTCTCTCTCTGCTGGTTGCTGCTGCTCTCATTAGTCAGTTAACTGTGTTAACTGGCTAACAGTTGTGGTTATTCCTCCTTCAGCATATCCCTCTGTCAAGTACTTTATGTCTGTCTAACTAGACATTTGGCATGCTGTGTTAAGATACAATTGCTTCTTCCTCGTCTATTGATTATTCCATCTATTGATTCATGTTGCTCTAACTGTACAATTGTCATTCTGGCTGAAGATTCTCGTCTTCATATATATCCTTTCCCCTGCTGTTTCTGTTTCAAGTAAGCACTTGTATTCTTGACTGCTGATAGATTCACCTCATCATTTAGTTATAAAACTTCTTTTCTTGGCTTTTGCTCTCAATGGCCACTTGTCATCCTGACAGAAATTGGAAGGTCCCTCAATATTATTATATGATTTCCCCATTCCACAAGTCTTGGAGCTTTAATGGGGAAGCCTGGAGTGTTTAGCAGAGCTAATCACCACTTTTCCTGTTCCCACAGTCCCAAAGCCCAGGCAGCTTGACCAATTCATTGGGAAATGTGAGAGATAGTAGTGCGTCTTTCAAGCAGAGTAATCAGATTGAAAAGGCAGAAGCTGAATAACAACCAGTCCCACACCTTCCTACCCACCCTGTCTAGAACAGAAAGATATAAGTCTTGTCTTTTTTGTAAAATATATAAAAGTTGCTTTATTTACAATACTTTCTCCATCATCAAGTATATGGTCTAATAGAAGGGAGAGCGAGAGAAAGACGATAGCCGCAGATTAGAAAGATATAATTAAAAAATGGGTGTGGTAAAGCAAACAAACAGAAAGTCTGCAAACCAGCAATTAGCGAGCATGAAAAAATTACTAAATGTAACACCTAGAGCTATCCAGTTTGCCGGTTGTCACTCAGGGTTTCCTAGAAATTGCATGGTAAATGCCTGGTGTTTTTAGACTGGGTTAAGGCCACTTTGGGCTAGGACAGGATAGATCCACTGGATCGGCATCCACCCTGCCTGATCAAGGCCTGGGGGTAAAAGCCTGCATTGTCTTGATAGAATGATGTGAGGCCTGGGGGAGCATAGGGCTTTTAGTCCATGCATACAGGCCCTCGGTCCTACAAAATCCTAGGATTTGTAGTTTGGTGAAACAACAGAGCTCTCTGACAGACCAGGCTTAATATCTCATTAAACTACAAATCCTAAGATTCGGTAGGATACAATCATAGTAGCTGTTTAATTCCTTCATAGCTGCCCTTCCAAGTTCTAGCCTTCTTCTAATTTCTTGACTGCAGTCTCCATTCTGATTAATGATTGAGCCATGGTGTGGAAAATCTTGTACTATTTCAATGTCTTCATCATTTACTTTATAGTTATGTAAATTATTTGTGTAGTCATTGTTTTCTTTTCTCAGTGTTCAACTGCAAACATGCCTTTGCACTTTCTTCTCCGACTTTCTGCCGTAATCATTGTTATTTTCTGCTAGTAATATGGTGTGGATATACCCTGTGTTAGCTGGCTTACACCACTTTTACTAGTCTCTTGGTATGCGGACTGAAGTTAGAAGCATTCTTTCCTAAATGTATACCTCTTTTTGCTAGGTTACGTTGCTTTAATCATTTCACAGCCTGACTCAAGGTTCCAGTGCCACCTTCTTTCTGATACTGTGGTACCAGCTTCTCACTTCTCACCCATTTCTTTCTGGGAATCCCACAAGCAGGTGATGAGCACTTTTTGTTCATGTTCCCAGCAGCAGCTGGTGGAAGGGATACCTCCACAGATCAGGAATTAAATTTTATTTGCATCAAGCTAACAGCCATTACAGTTTTACCAAGTGAAATTAATACCAATGAATATAATCAATATAAAAGCATAATAAAACTGCTGTTAAAATAATCATATACCAAAAAAGTAATCCAAGATATAAATGTTATTACTGAAGGGCCTTGGCAGATACATAAAATGATTTAAGAATAAAACTGAACAGTTTAACACCCGACTTGATGGTAGCCTGTGTTTTATTAGCAATTGCTAAAACATTGCAGTTTTTAGTGTCGTTACAGAATCATAAAGTCTTCAAAAAGGGAGTTCTCATAATAATCATCTGAGCCGCTTGGTTGAGACACCAATAAAGGGGAACTCTTCAGGCGAGTCTCTATAGAAAAACATATGGGCCACAGTTTCACTGTTTCCATAATGCCTGCACATCATGGAGTTGAGTTCAAGCAGTAGTGCCCTTGACATGGCCTTCTGGCCTTTTTGGACCATTTAGATTACTGCTACACTGCAGAATTAATGCAGATTGATGCTACCTAAACTGCCTTGCCTCATTGCTATGGAATCCTGGGATTTGTAGTTTGTTGTGGCACAAGAGCTCTCTGATAGAAAACACTAAATATCTCACATAACTACAAATCCCAGAATTCCATAGCATTGAGTCATGGCAGACATAATGTTACATGCAGTGTTAATGAAATATTTTAGTCTGCATCTGCCCCATCGCAATACAAAGTGAAGCGATTCTCTTTTAGTACATTTCATGCAGTTTTATACTCAGATCCTTGCAGCCTGGATGGTGTGTGTGTGTGTGTGTGTGTGCCAAAGAAAGAAATGGCTGGAAACAATGAACCAAGGTATTAAACGGAATAATTGAGGTTACACAACTCAGTTCTGATGTATTGGATGTAATTGCCCTTTGCAGATGAAGGAGCATTGGAGAATTTACTGCATTTTATGATTGGGTGAAGATTTCCTCCCACAACCCTTGTTTGACTTAAGGTGTCTTTTGACATCTTTTTAGGCTGACACATTTTAGGAGTGAACACCTGTGTCACAAAGTGTTTGCCACACCAGTGGCACTCTGATTAGATGTTACTAATTTGTTCTGAGTCGTGAGAGAAAACAGCAGCTTGCCGCTCACAGCTTGAACCCAACATATTTCTCACATTGGTTGGATAACAGAAAGTGCAAATTAGTGTTATGTTTCTCTTTGCTTTTCTCAACCCCTCCTCTGGGGGGAAAGTGTGATTACTCTGGTGGCCTGCACTGGTCCTGCTGAATGTTACCCCCCTTTTATTGTCATATTTAGTATTTGTCCTACTGCTTTTACGAAGAAAGTTGATTTGTGTCCTTATAGTACAGAGATCTTGCTTTAGGTACTGTGTGTGTCATGGTGCTTGATATTTACTGCCCTTATAATGTTCTGGCACAAGCCAAGACCTTAATGGATTAAACACCTCTTGTAAAGCATTTCCATTGAAGCAGATTAGATGGGTATGATTACACAATGACTGCCCCAAAATCAAAACAATCTTTTAAAATGGAATGAACAACCCACAGATTGTGTGAATAGCAATAGCAACAGCACTTACATTTTTATATTACTTTATAGTACTAAGCACTTTCTAAGCGGTTTACAATGTGTTAGCCAATTGTCCCCAACAAGCTTGGTACTCATTTTACTTACCTACAAAAGGATGGAAGGCTGAGTCAACTTGGAGCTCTGCAGGATCAAATTCACAATGTTTTGGCTGCAGTAGTGGCATTTAACCACTGTGCCACCAGGACACCTGGACCTCTTTCTATACCCTTGAAGCCCCCACCAAAGTCCCCCAAAGTCCCCTAAACACTCTCATTTTAAAAAAATCAAATTGGCACAACATTCACTAAAACTTGAGGCATCCGATTCTGTGTATCAAGTGTTGAATGGATTCCTGAAACCTGAATTTCAAATTAAATTCAAATTTGGGGAAACTGCTATTTTAAATGTGGAAAAATGCATCCTTGTCATTGCCAATCATAACTAAAAATAGTTACAGTGCTACCTCGGGTTACGAAATTAATTCGTTCCGCCGTTCCGTTCGTAACCCGATAATTTCGCAACCCGAAAAGGCTTTCCGTTAGCGCTGGAAAGCCGCTAGCCGCGCTTTGCGTTTGAATTTCACGCCGAAATAAATTTCGTAACCCGAAAAAAATATCGTAACCCGGAACAGTTTTTTCCAATCTAACTTTTTCGTACCCCGGAAATTTCGTAACGCGATCATTTCGTATCCCGGGGCACCACTGTACATAAATTTATTTGCTGTAAGTGAGCAAATTAATTTTTAAGGCTTCAGGAGAAGACTGTTCCCACAGCCTCTTCCACATAGCCTTGCTGAGTTGTGTTCCACTTCACATAAGACAGTCTTTTGTTGATGATTTCCATTATTTGAAAGACGGTTCAATCCAAGGCTGGTTTACAAGTAAAGAACCATAAGAAGGGAGTGACTTGACACTTAGCCACCTGGACAGCAAACTGAGCAGACAGACAGGTCACCTGTTCTTTCCGAATATAGTGGAATTTATGTCTCTAAATTATAGCAATTATGTCTAAAATTGGGCTTTTACACATAAATCAGTGACAGAACTCATACAAAAACTAACACTGCATTAGAAAAGATGCCACTGCATCTTCTTATGGACCATGGTCACACATTTGGATTATGACTGTGGAGAACAAGATTCAAATCCCATTCAGCCATGCATATCCAATGGGTGACTTTGGGCAAGTTACATTCCCTGAGGGGAAAGGGAAAGGCAAGCCCTCTTTGAACAGATCTTGCCAAGAATACCCTGTTACAGGTTCACCTTTGAGTTACCATTAGTCTCAAGGACTGATATCTGGGGAAGGAAGTCCTACTGAATTAAAAATAGTATAAGGATATTTGGGACTAAATGGCAATATGAGCTGTCAGGCATAGGCATGTGTGGTATACACAAGATATTTTTTAATGCTCTCATAAGATTTTAACCAAAAGTTATGTATAGAAAGGTGCAAAAAAGTGCAGGTCTCTGAGCCTAGATAAAAGAGACTAAACCCCTATATAACTCGGGGAGGACAAAATCAGAAAGAGAAAAAGATACCTAGGAAGATCAGTGGGGTCCCAAACCTACACAGAAGGTGTCCTGTTTCCTTCAAACTATCTCCCTAAAAAAGAAGAGAAACCCCAAAGAGGATGCCTGTTCATAAGGTGAAGGGAGAAAAGATAAAATGAGAGGAGAAAGGATACAATGAAGGAAGAAATGGCAAAACGAAAAGTGATCTGGGTGGCAGTAGGGTGTGCTGGGCAAAATAAATATATAAATATATAAAACACAACAATAATAATATCTTCAGGAGAGGTAAATTATAATAATACTTGTAGTCAGGTAACAAAGAAAATGTGAATGAGGAGGCAATGGGAAGAGCAAGGCAAAACAATAACAGTAATAATGCTGAGACTTGAAGATGAAGTAGAACAATTTATCAATAAAAATGCCTGCGAGTGCAATAAAAGAAAAGAAAGAAGAACTGGGGAGCGAGTGGAAGGAACACCCAGAGAAGTTAATAAAACAATAATGCCCTCAGTTGAGGTGAAATGATGCTAAGAAATTAAGAATCTCAGTGGTGTGTGCATGGGGGGGGGGGGGGGGGGGGCAAAATAAAGTAAAGGAGAAGTGTGTGTTTGTGGAGGGTGAACATGGAAATTGCCAGGCAAGTTATTACAATAATAAGGTGAAGGAAAATGTAAAGAAAAGTGAATGGAGGCCTGCAGTTTAGATTCCCAAACAATTTAATAAAATAATAAAGCAGCAAGCAAGGTAAAATAAAGATAAGTTTTGGAAGGAAGGAAGACTTTCCCAGCCATAAAATGAATTAAACTCAGGGAGACAGCAACCTCTCTCACAGAACAAAGTCAAATTCGCACTGGGAGCATAGGAAGGAAAAAAACACCTTCTTCCTCCAGCCTCTTCCCTGCTTTTCCCAGCCTCTGACTCCCATACCACCCGGGGGGGGGGGGGGACAAATCATAGGCCAGGGAAGCAGGCCTGGGTGATGGAGAGCAGCACTGGGCAAGCAATTGCTGGCACCACCTGATCAATTGTGAAAGAAAAAGAGTATGTGAACATGCGGGCCACCACTCCCTCGCTTTCCCACCTGGCCAAATCCAGAAAGAATTGCTAAGGGTGGTAGCAGCAACATCTCCTTGCTTGCACTACCAGCCACAGCTTTGGCTTCCCTTCCCTCTCACTGCCACAGAGGGAAACACAGGGCAGGGCAGGCAGGGCAATGAGAGGGAAAGCAAAGGTGCAGCCAGTAATGCAGGCAAGGGGATGCTTCCACCACTCCCACTAACTCCTTTTGGCTGGGCAAGAAAGCCAGGCAGTGGCAGCCAGCATATCCATGGACCATTTTCCTTCTGGGTAAGGAAGGCGTGTGGGGCTACCATTTTTGTTCATGTTCCCAGCACCATTGGTGCTGCTGCCGCCGCCTCCATTTCCTGCCAGCCAGCAGACCATTCAAACCTAGAAAAAGCAGCAATTGGGCAGCATGCCCCTGCCAGGAAGTTTGACCTGGCCAGGAGTTATTAAAAATGGGACAAAAAGGTCATTTATGTTAAAATGATGGGACAGTCAGAAAATGTTTTCAAAAACCTGGTGTTGTCCTGTTTAAAACAGTACATATGGTCAACCTGTTTATGTCCCATCAAATCACCTGTTGATTTATGGCAACCCCATGAATTTCCTGGGATTTCCTTAGACAAGGAGCACTCAGAGGTGATTTTATCAATTCCTTCCTCTGAAATATAATGCATCTGGTGTTCATTGGCTGTCTCCTATCAAGTACCTGCCTATACCACAACCAAATATCAAGCAGCTCTGTGGTTCTAGTCAGCACTAGCCCATATATTAGTTATAATGGAATTACTGCCTTGGAGGCAGATGTTAGGGGCAGGCAGCAAAAGCAAAGTGAGAAGAGCTGAGTCTGCCCTGTGCCCCGTAAGCAAACCTGTTTCCCTCATGTGCAGTAGAGTACACTGTTTTGACACCAGAACTGAAGAAATGATTCAGTTACCAGTTCAGTTTGCTTCTGTACGTAGAATATGAGGAAGGGCTACCATCTTGTCCTTTGCCATTTTGTAGCAGCAAAAACTAAACACCCTGGGAGAACCCTTGTTTTAATGCTCCAGGCGACAGAGCTGAGACACAGATGTAACAAGCCTTGCATTATATATATATATATATATATATATGAGATACAGTAATAGGAAAATAGGCATTAAAGAATGAATGTTTAGCCACAGCAGCCTCTAAAGTGTGCACAAGCTTCAAATAACTTTTGTGTGTTTAAGTTCTTTTGATACTGGTTGGCTGCCCCCATAAAATGGGTACGGTTAAAGCAGACAAAGCCACCCCATATTCAACACAAACATATTCACACCCAAACATGCATTGTCTCCAGACAACACATACTTGATACGTACATTCATAGGAACACAAACATTTTTATGCATAAGCACATGTGTATATAAGTGTATGAAGGTCTTATCAGGATTCCTGATCACAGGACTGCTGTCCTCAAATGTGGCTACAAGCAAAAGCCTGGAATGCTGTCCAACTTGTGTTGACATTTGGGAATGCATGCATAAGCAGATATACTCTGCTTAGGGCTAGTAACATCCCCATATCCACCTGTAACTAATAGACCTTTCAGAAGTCTATGTGGGCAAAAGCCTAATTGATGTGCGACAAGCTATGTGTATTGGCAACTCTTGAATGGAAAGCAACAGCAGCAGCCACAAAGGATGACAACATTTCAGTGAAGTAATAGAATGGGGAGTTAGCCAGAATGACGTAGTGATTTACGTGTTGGACTATGACTTAAGAGACCAGAATTTGATTCCCTGCTTGTCCTGAAACCCACTGATGACCTTGGGCAAGTCACATGTTCTCAGTCTCAGGGGAAGGCAATGGCAAACCTTCTCTGAACATATCTTGCCAAGAACACCCCATGATTGGTTTGCCTTAAGATTGCCCTAAGTCAGAAATGCCTTGAAGACACACAACAACAACAACAGAATGGGGAAATTGCTATTTAATGGTACTTTGAAGGCAGCTGTGCACACTTTTGTTTCTGACTAGTGACTGATGTGTGAACAGTCAGTATGGCATCCTCCTCTCTCTATGACCATGTGGTTTGTGGTGATTGATGGAAGAGCCATCTTGGAAGACCATTTGCATGGCTTCTTCAGAGAGCTTCTCCTTAGCCCTGAGGGCTACAATTTCCTGGATGATACCCTCTATTTCTTCAGCTGTTAAAATCTCTTTCTCTGCCCTTATATGTGATGTCCCTGGAGATGGTAGCTGTTCTGGCAAGGCTTTCAAATCCTGCACAGTATTTGCCTGCATGCCCTCCTCATCACATAATTCAACCAAGAGCTCCTCTTTATTCTCTTTCTTTCCTTCTCCAATTGTCTCATCTGCTTGTTTGCACTCTCCTTTTTTCTTACTCGCCTTCTGCTTTTTTTTAATTCTGTCTTCCTCATCCATGATTTTCTGAGCCACATCCAACATACTAATCCATTGAGGAGAGTAGGGAAGTTTTCTCCATTTCTTTGCGGACTCCTAAAAATCAAAACAGATTGTCATTTAGGATTGACTGGAAACATAAATTCCTTATAAGTAGTCATCAGAATTTCACATTGAGCACATAGATATATAACATTACCATATAAATATTGATCTTCCAACAGAAACCATTGGGGTGGTTTTGTCTATGATATTTCACCTATTACAGTGAACCCTTGTATTACATTGGGGTTTGATTCCAAGATCCCCCGTGGATAACAAAATCCGTGGATGCTCAAGTCCCATTAAATATAATGACATAGCAAAATGGTGTCCCTTATAAAAAATGGAAAATCAAGGTTTGATATTGGAAATTTATACTTTTTTGGAACATTTTCAAACTGTGTATGCCTGAATCTGTGTATAAAAAATCCATGTATAAGAAGGGCTGACTGTATAACTGTCAAGGCAAATAAGGGAGAAAGTGCTGGATTGGCGGGGGGGGTGGGTCGGTGGAGATGGGATATTTGGCCCAATCAAGCAAAGCTATTCTTATGTTTTTATACTGGCCAATGCCACAAGGCTCAGAAATAGGATTTCCAGATCTCTGGACCTGGTCCTTCTTCTCTAGTCCAATGGGAAGGATGAGAGAACTGCCTGGAAAAGTATGTGCATATGTCTTTCACTAATTTGTTAGTGTGATGTTATGAGAGCTAGCATGGCATAGTGCAGTGATGCTGAACCTTTTGCAGACCGAGTGCCCAAACTGCAACCCAAACCCCACTTATTTATTGCAAAGTGCCACGTACTTCTGGCTTTCTAGTAGTGGACCCTGGCAAACTCTGTGACAGCATGCGTGCCCACAGAGAAGGCTCTGAGTGCCACCTCTGGCACTCGTGCCATAGGTTTGCCATCACTGGCACAGTGGTTTGAGCATTGGAGTAGGACTCTGGAGATCAGGGTTTGATTCCTGTTAGGCCAAGAAACGCATTGGGTGACTTTGGGCAAGTCATATGTTCTCAGCCTCAAGGGAAGGCAATGGCAAACCTCCTCTGAAAAAAATCTTTTAAAAAAAAATCCCCCCATGATAGGTTTGTCTTAGGGCCATCATAAGTTGGAACTAACTTGAAGATACACAACACATCCACATGGTCTGTTCAAGGGAAAATATGTTTCATTTATTAAAGGCGCTAAGGTAAGAATGTGTCTGGAGAATGTGAGAGAATGGAATAATGGGAGTGATGATGACTGGTGGAATCTGAGGAGATCTGAATGAGGCTGGTGGCTGATAGTTGGGGAGGGAGAAATTTGTTATTTATTTAATTTATTTATTTCATTTATATCTCACCTTTCTCCCCAGAGGGACCTAAGGCAGCTCACAGATAAAACCTTTAAAATTATTATAAAATGAACAGTCTGCAGTTTAGTTAGTGAGTGGGGTTTAAGAGTTTGAGTGGATACAAATGTTAGAGAGGGTTTAAGTTAGCCAGGAGAGGAGTGTGTGAGAGAGTGTGAGATATGTCTTAAATATGTTAAAGAATTAGGCTCTTTTGTTATGGTCGACTTCGTTTAATAAAATATTGTTTTTGTCTTTATACACATTTGGCCTCTGGGAACAGTATACAGCTGGCTCTTCTCTTCCTTCAGCTTGCTTTCTGTGAACTGGAGCATCCACAGATGGCCCCGTCCTGTTCTCCTGAATGGAAGCATGTACACATGGCAGCAGCAGTGCAATCGCACACACTTCATGCCTCTATTGGTGACAGCAGGACTTGAAGTCTCATGGAATTTGCTATCCACAGAGTGGTCTGGAAAGAAACCCCTGTGAATATGAAGATCTGACTGTATTTTAAAGCTTAGATTCAGACAAGGCAGATTATCACATGGGGGTTATCCCGTCCTTTTCCCATTCCTTTCCTGTCCTTTCCTCATGATTGTAGGAAGGACTTTCAGACAACATTACACAGATCCCATCATTAACCCATCTGGGAAGTGTGAATGACGGCAATCATACAAAAGTATTTCAGATGACGTTGTGCAGAAACCATCATTAGCCCATCTTTTAAAGCAACATTGGCCAGCCTTTTGCATTAATGGAAGTTTGTGTTAATGCAATGCCACTTTAATGATGGGTTAATGGTGGGATTGGAGGTACAATTTGAGAGCCTTTCGTGCTATCACAGTCATGGATGGGTTAATGATGGGATAAGGATGGGGACCCTGTCCCCATCCCGTCTGTGTGTGATAATCTCCACAGTGTTTGTAGTGACACCTGTGAATAAAGAGTATGGAGGGAAATTAAATGCATAATATCTTACACAGGTATCATGAGGGCATCTAAGAGGTCCCCTTTCATTGATGGCAGAAGTGGGGACAGAGGAATGGCAGTTCAATCAAAGTTGTATTACCATTAATAATTTTTATAATAAGTTTAATAATTTAATAAAGTTCATAAAATTTATAAATATTATACATAATAATTATACTTATATTATAAAGTCACACAAATATATTGTATTATTGAGGTTAATATAATATATAGTTGGCCCTCCGTTTTTGTGAGGGTTCCGTTCCGGCACACCCCATTAAAAATAGTGGAGGTTGCCCCTCCACAGATTTCTGAGATCTGTAAGTTAGGAGGGGCAACTGTATATTAAAATGTACATTTAACAAAATAATTTTAACAATTTAATACATTCAATATTTTTTAATAATCCCCCCCTCCCCCGATGCTCCATTGACATTACCGTTTTAGGAATTACAACCCTAGAATTCTTTTTTTCCATTTTGGCATTCTTGAACTCCACCGATGGTTGTGATACATGAAGAAAATCTGTGGGGGGGGGGGGGAAATGTACAGAATTAGGAAATGGTTATTTGTTTATTTAAATAAATGCTCGCAGATCCTTATGGAATGAGATTAGGAAATTATCTGTGCTCAGGGGCAGACTTGAGTATCCTGGCCCCACAGCTGCCCTGTTTTCGCCCTCTGTTGGCCTATGTCCTCATGCTGGGGCAGCTTGCATAGGCATCCTGCTAGACTACCCAGAAGGTCCACTGCCACCATGGGTTGGTTGCTTCTAAGGTCAGAATGAGGTGCCCAGCAATGGTCACATGGGTGAGTGGCTATTTCTGACTTCAGAGTGAGCAACACATAGTGGCAGCGGATGTGTTGTGCAACCCATCAGGTTGCCATGCAGACAACCATGGTGATGCAGGAGTAGAGGACTCTGAATCTTCCCAGGAGATTTAGAGCAACAGGTAACTTTTAAAAATGTGTTTTAATGTTGTTATACCCAGTTTCTGGTGCAGAACATGCTGGACATTGTCCGGACTGGTGACACAAGAACCAGAGTTTGGGACATGTGTCATCTGAACAAGATGACTCCAGAACAATGGGGTGGCAATAGAGAACACCTGTCTACTTTGACCCACGTAGACAAGGTCTAATAAAGGCAAAGCACCTCAGATGCTTATCACTTAAAGAAAAACACTCATTAAGAATGGTGGACCCAAAGAGATTCCTCTTGGTTTGGCTTGAAGTTTTACAAAGGCTTACCTGCCCATAGTTGGAAAGAAACCAGAAACATTCCTGAGGATAAAACAAGCACTCACAGTCACCAGTAGCTAGGGAAGAGGTCCAGGGCCCTGTAGGCTAAGGGGCCTGCAAATGATTATCTGGTGAAATGAAGAGGGTGGCAGAGCCAGCAGACAGGTCTGACATCAACACATACACTGACAAGGGCTGATGCTGGGACCTGGTTAGGGTTAGGGGTTAGTAGCATCCCCATGCCAGGTGTCACCAATGGCAATCAAAAGGGCACACTCCTCCTGGGAGGGGACCCGGGGCAAGAGAAACTGGCAAGAGCATGTGTGCGCTCTTCTGGAGGACCCAGCTGGGTGTCACCTGTGCGGTCTGTACCTCACAGTGATGCCACCGGTGAGAGTGATGTTGCTTGCTGCAAGATCTTTCTCATGTTCTTGTTTTTGAAGACATGTTATAATTAGGGGAAAGCCAACCAAAGCAACACAGCCTCTGTGAGGAGACCCTGCTGTCTTACTGCATAGCCATAGGAGGTATGTACCTATGATGCAGAACAGCATGTGCTGGCTGAGCAGCTGATGAACTTTTATATGAGACTTTCCATACATTTAACACTTGTCCAGCTGAAGTCACACCTAAGAGTCTATAAGTTTATGTTTCTACCTACCAAAGATGGAAGGAACTAATTCCAAGGGAGCTCCAATCTGATCTTCATCCTCTTTCTTTGTCTTGCTTATATGAGAGTGTTGGTGCTCTGTACATATAAAGGAAAGACAACAAAGCTGAGAGGCAAACATGGAATATTGCTTTCTGTTTGCAGATAGATTGACCAAGGAACAATGTCCATGAAAAACCAACAGACCTTCATGAGTATCTTCATGAAACAGGAAATGTGTTAACCAATAGAGAAGAGAGTTTTACACTTCTGAGAAACAGATTCTGCCCTGATATTGAGAAGAAGGTTGGCTTTCCAGGCCTTTTTCTATGGACAGAAGGTTTTTCCTAGCTTAGCAGAAATTCCTTGCAAGTGAAAAGAGAACTGAAATTTAATAGTATGCTTCTGCTAGCAGAACACTTTGTACAGTCCTTTACGTGGCATTTTAGCATACAGGCTTTGAGCATTCTCTTGTGTGAAGACTTCCACAGTATTTCAAGAGTTATGCCTGCTTAAGTTATTGTGCACTCACAAAAATCATGACTATACTATATCAGTGCCATGCAAAATCTTCCAATCACTTTCCCACAATAATTGAGTCCCCACCTGCAGACTTCTGCTAACATACCGTATATACTCAACTATAAGTTGACCTCATGTATAAGTTGAGGGCAGATTTTGGGGGCAAAATTAAGGATTTTGATATGACACATGGATAAGTTGGGGTAAAACTTAGGGGCATGTAATGAAGGATGCAAATGACAAAGCAAAGGAAAACAAGGCCAGAAAACTTACAAAATTCCAGCAGCAATAATTATTTGTGCTCATAGTAAAGGTTGGATGGATGAGAGATATATGTGATTTAAAGTACAATAGTTACACTGACCCATGGAGAAGTCCACTCATGTCAATTTTAAACCTAAATTTCTAGACTTATACATGAGTATATACAGTACATTTAGATTCACTCTGTATTTCTGCATATTTAAATATTTGATCAAATTATATACTTGCTGCTTATTGCCATCTATAACTGAAGAGGAAAGAGTCTCCTGGAAGAATACATCTGCCTTTAGTATTGCTTTTTTCAAAATATTGGTACCTACCTACCACTGTAGGAAAGGGCTGCATCCGAAACCACGGAATCTGCTTGTGATAGTTCTTCCTTCTCTTCCTCATTATCATGGAGATCCAGTTCTGCATTTATGTAGTCCTCTGTCAGTGCAAAAATGGAATTTTAGAGTATAACTACATTGCACTATACAACTCTTTGGAGATTAGCACACCATGAAGCTCCCGGCTTTACAAATCAACCATCTGAGCCTGGATTCTAGCTGGAAGTTACCTGGGCTGCACCTGGCCGGTGGCATCGGCAGCAAAATGTATGCAATGATATCAGGATACATCCCAAATTAGAATTGAATTCGGCAGCAGTAAGTCACTTTTTAAAGCTGTGTGTTAATCTCCTTTGATTCCACTTTAACTATAGTAGCATCCAATGTAATCCTGGGATTGTAGTTTAGCAAGGAGAATTCCCTGAGTGGAAAGCAACTCCAGTGCTGCAGTTCAGAGGAGTGGTTTTCTAGTAAATAGTCTAAGTTCCTCATAAATTCCAGGATTCTGTTGGATGGAACCATGACAGTAAAAATAGTATCAAACTGCCGTAGTACAGATAGACTTCTCACTTCCTTCTAAGATATTAATTGGGAAAATATGCAGTTAAAGACATGTAAATCTAATTTGTTGTCATATTTATATTCACATAATTTAATATTTATGAAATTAAGTATATAAGAAGAGTTACAAGACCATATTTCCTGTTTTTTCGCAAGGACCAAATTCCTTCATGTTACTAATTTTTTCCAATGAAATCCTGTCAATTGTCTTACAAAATCAATATCTATTTTACAGTTTCTGTGGTCTTTCAGTGGCTCTTCCATCTATAGTGACTTCTGTTACTTTACCAAAGAATTCTAGTAGAGGTGCAAAGCCAGTACCTCAAAAAAAATATACTATGGATAAAATAGCTGGGATAGGCCCTTGGTATCTGCTGGGGTTTGGTTCCAGGATGCCCTGTTGATAACAAAATCAGTGGATATTCAAGTCCTATTACTTACAATCACATAGTAAAATGGTGTTCCCTTATATAAAATGGCAAAATCAAGATTTGCTTTTTGGAATTTATACATTTTAAAAATATTTTCCAACTATGGATGTTTGAATCCATGGATAAAAAGCTCCACTGATACGGAGAGCTGACTGTATAATTGGGAAAATGTTACTTAAAATGAAGAATCCAAGGAGATAGTCAGGATGTATGAAGAATCTATGATAAAGATTTCACCTGAGGAGAGTTCTGCTAACAAGATACTGTACTATTTTCATGCTCTTCTGGAAGGTCCCCTCAACTTTTAGAAGGCATGGGGGAAATCAAGAATACAATGGTATTATGTGAAGGATCAGAACAAATGGAAGAAGCACTTCACTTCATAGAAAGTTATGTTTAGATGCAAACCATATTAACTGTAAAAATACTTCCAGCAGACAGATAGTTATAAACAATCTATGTGTAAGTAGGTTTACTCCAAAGTCTGTTGATAGAAATGACATAAATTATTATGTGCAATATTCATTTTTATGTATATATTCAGTGCCTCCTACTTATCATCATCATTCAAAATTATATTCCAAAACCAAACTTGTGGCACCCTAAAGATGGACAAGTTTTATTTGCCATACATGCCGCATCTCCTTTTAACAGAAGCATGCAGAATCAAAATATTTAAGCCTTATTCCCCCTCTTCTCAGAATGGTTTAGGAATTGTCACTCAGGGCAGTGATTAAAGCTCTGTAGCAGAAAGATCTAAGTATCTCACCAGTGACAAACTTCAGAATTCCTAAGGAAAGAGCCATGATAATTGTGGTATGAACCTGATATGAATATGTAGTGGACACACTCACACTTGTTTTCATTGCATGGGAGAGGGGAGATATGTAGCTTGCCAATCTTCAGGAAGCTGTCTTCTACAAGCTCAATACTACAATGCTACCCAACTCTCCAAATCGCTGTTTATGTTATTTAAATATATAAGAGATGGAGCCTAAGACCTTTGCATTCAACGCATGTTCACTATTACTGAATTATCAAACAAACAATTTATCTTGTCACAGGAACTTTATCCTAAGGACTCATAAAGACCTGAAAAGATGGTGAAAGTAAGAAAGTTGGAGATTACTTCTTACATTATCTCAGTGTGGCAACTGCTTCTCATGCATTAAATCCCTATATTCTGGGCTGGAAGATTTTCTCATCTCATTGCTATCTAACTCAGGAGGAAGACAAGAATCAAGAGAGAAACTTCTGTACATATGTAGAACAAGAGGACTTGTTGGATTGTAAATCCCATTAGCCAATGATGAGGAATGCTGGAGGTTGACACCCATCAACATCTCTCTGCCATTCTGTGGTCTGTTGCACAGATTATATTCCCACGTGGTTCCAAACTACAATTGACCAAGGGCTCTCTCTATGGATAAAATACTCCCAACACATCCAAAATAATATGACAACCTTGTTTCTGAGCAGAAATACTAGATTTTCATGGACATTTCTTCCTTTTCTTTTTGCAAAACTATCCCCAATTCCAAACAAACAGGTTGGGACTTGACCCTTTTCTGCCTTCATGTTTCAAGAAACCCTTTCTTGTCAATAAAATTTGTCAGTATTCTTTACATCCTATAACAGGAACCCTGCATCACTAAGAACAAATGGGTTTTTCATAAAGAATGGGTCACATGTCAAAGTGCTACCATTTAAGGAAAGGATATTTATTCTTGTGCATCGGATGTGAGTGCCCCCTATTCTTTCCCTGTGAGTTCTCCCTGTTCTCTTCTGGAGAATAGGCAGTGCTTAATCTGTGAAATGAAAGGTTCAGAAAACAAGCATACGTAGAGATCAAGAACCTGGAAGTTCTCTAAAGAGATGGAGGTGCTGATGGGCTCAAGGCATTCCTGTATTCATCTGAAAAGGAATTCTAAGACACTGTTCAGAAACATTATAGAAGGGTAGAAAAATGAAACACTAATTCTTCAACATTTGCTCTCTTCATTTCTGGTCTCACCCCTCTTGTTTTGCTATGCTCCACACTTATTAGCTCTCATGTCAGCTCCTTCCACCTTAGCAACATTCCCTGATGTAGGGACCTCCAGATGTTTTGGACTGTGACTCCTATCTATTCCAGATAAAATGGCAGGGGTGAGCACCAGGGAACTGAAGAACTGGAGGCCACTAGATTGGGAAAGGTTGATCCATAATGAAGCTCTTCTCCCAAGAGACACCCAACAAGAAGACATCGGGTCCTCCTTTCCCCCCGTTATTTATCAGCCTTAGTTAGAAAAGAAGACATTTTGACCTGATCTTCTTAGAGGTTCTAGCATTCTTGGCCACTTCTTTGGGTTCTCACCCCTTTTGCCCCACCTCTGCTAGAGTCTGGGATGATGGATGTGCTGGCTGATCTGGAAACTTTTTCATCTCCAATAGAAGATGGACATGCTACTTTGTGGCACTCATGCCTGAATATGTTCCGATGTTCTCAAGATGACCCTGATGAGATCTGGCTCATAGTTATCCATGGCAGTCACTATTCCCATCCACAAGTCCTAGAAATTCAGGCCAAGCTACATGGCCCAGCAGATTATGAAGTCACTGTCCAAAAATGTAAAGAGGGGATAGGAGACTATTTCAAGTAGAAATGTGGAAGGTAGTATGAGTGATAATTATCTGCCCTTTCACAAACATTGGTCATAAAATAATAGTTGTTTTTTCATTCATATTAACTGAGCTTAGGTGTCTGTTGTAAAATAACAGATAAATTGCCCGGAACCATTCAGAGTAGACCTAGCTGATGTGGTAGTTGAGCTTAATTTGTGTGTGTGTGTGAGAGAGAGAGTGTTGTATTGGCCTAAGTGTTGGACTATGACTCTGGGTGACCAGGGTTTGGTTCACTGCTCAGCCATGGTAACTTTATGTAAGTCACACACTCTCAGTCCCAGAAAGCCCCATAATAGGTTTGCCTTAGGGTTGCCATAAATTGGAAATGACTTGAAGACACACAACAAGCGGTATAACCCTTTGTGTATATTGACCCCATGAATTTCATAGGGTTTCCTTAGGCAAGAAATACTCAGAGGTTGTTTTGCCAGTTTCTTCCTCTGAAACATAGTTAACAGTGCCTGGTGTTCACTGGCAATATTAACCAGGGCCGACACTGCTTAGCTTTCAAATTCAGATGGGATCTGGTGCCTTTGGGGTATTTAGTTTACTGAGGTTTACATCCATTTTTTGACCCTTAAAATTACCATACCTCTGCTCTTTGGGCAGAAACAACCTTAGTGGCAATCCGTTCCGGGACCATGGAAGGACCTTGATGTGCACAGCTGATGGTAGGTATGAACCAACCAGCTTCCTCTAACAGTGGCAGTGTTCTGTGATGTCACAATAGGAGGCCAATGCCTTTGTGTGTGATTGGACTATTCTCTCATGACTGGAGGGGGTACAATTCTTATTGAGCCATTTTCAAGTTCCTGATTTATTTATAATCCATTTTTTTAAAAAGATAAACCTTCAGGAGGTCATTCAGAAAAGAAGTCAGGAAGCATAAACTACAGTAGGTGGTTATCATCAAGGACCTCTGAAAATAATAAAAAAAAGCTTCATAAATTTAACTACCTGTATTTGGGTTCTTTTTTTAAAAAAAATATTGGTAGGAATATGCAATAGCCACAAAAACTGGTTCAGATCTAAATTTGGTACTTCAGAAAACCTCCCAATTGGTCTTGGACCAATTTGGAAGTTGTCTAAATTAAATCTTGAACCTCAGTCAGGATCTGGAAATCTGAAAACACTTGCATCCCCGGACAGTCACTGCAAATCAAAGAATTGCTATATCATTTATCTGTTTGTCAAAACTGGACAAAATTTGTAGGCCTTGAAAAACCCTTACGAGGGGTTCATGCCTTCCAAATGGCTGACAAATAGGTGTGTGTAAGTGTGTTATTCTCAACTGTAAAATATGCAATCACTGCAATGGTACAGTCGGCCCTTCTTATATACGGATTTTTTATACATGGATCCAAGCATCCATGGCTTGAAAATGTTCAAAAAAAGTATAAATTTCAAATATCAAACCTTGATTTTCCATTTTTTATAAGGGACACCATTTTGCTATGTCATTATATTTAATGGGACTTGAGCATCCACGGATTTTGTTATCCATGGGGGATCTTGGAACCAAACCCCAGCATATAACAAGGGTCCACTGTATATGAGGGAAGAGAAGGGATGACTCATTATTGTAAAAGGTATTTTTTCTCTTTACAGAAACCACCCCCACCATCTACAATGGATGAATCTCCAAGAACACATGTACATCAAGCTGCAGCCATGTGGGACAACATATGATATTTTGACTAATTTAGCGTGCCATGCGATGCCAAGATGATATACTTTTCTTAGAAGGTTTTACCAGACATGAACTGGTAACATTTGGGGAAAGTATGAGTGCTTTAGCCTGAAGTCACATCATTTCTCTTTGAAGGCTACTGAAGGACAGTGTAAGCTGACTTCTTGTTAAGTAGACAGGTATATTTGCCCATGTTTGGAACTGCATGGTGAGAACATTATGTTCAGTCTGCTTGATGCAGGATCTTCACTGTAATCTGAAAGATTTGTCTACTTAACCAAGAATCATGCAAGAAAATAGTATTTTCACTACTTTCCCTAAAAATTAAAAAAATCCTTCCTTTTTATACTAGAAGTGAGTGATGAAGCCTGTGATCACAAACATAAACCTAGTGTTTGCAGCTGATGGAAAAATGCCTCAGCCTTAGCCTGGAGCCACACTCAAGATGGACTACTCTCAAGTTATGTTGCTATGTTTGTTTGTTGTTTGTTTGTTGTTTCTTTAGTTTTTAAAACACCCGCTAACCTCTGCTTAAACAAAGAAACATTCAAGATATTTGTTATTGTGTGCTTCAAGTTGCATTCAAGGTCATTGGATTTTCTTGGCAAGATTTGTTTAGAGGGGTTTTCCCATGCTTTCTCTGAAGCTGACAAGGTGTGTGACTTGCTGCTCAAAGTCACCCACTGGGGTTCCACACCTGAGCATGAATTTGAACCTTGGTCTCTCAGACTCCTAGTCCAACACTTAAAGTAATAAACCATGCTGTCTCTGAGTTCAAGAGATAAGAGCAGATGAATATTATTTTGATTGTGTTTTTCAACCATCTTTAGCTTACTCCATCTCTGCTGGGTCCACCACATTTCTCCAGATGTGGCGGACTGTGGACCTATGCTGGCAGAATCCTGTGTAACCAACAATGTCTGTAGACCTGCCCCCTCGCTATTTAGACTCTTCTAGACTTTATGTACTGCCTGCCACACACTTGTGGATGAAACCACACAAAGGAAACAGACATTGTTTGAAACACTGCACAGTCCAGTGCAATCTTTTTTTTTTAAAGCAGGGGAAGGAGAATGTGGATTAAAAAGTAGTATACCATTGGCCCTCCACATTTGAAGCTTTGGCTTTAGTAGATTTGATTATTTGTGGATTTTTTAAATGTTATCTCTAGGAAGTTCTAGGTCCTCTAGCATGACTCTGGAGCTTATCACACGACGGGTTTTCCAGCTCCAATCCAAAGCCACTCTGGGTCCAACCATGCGGATTCACATTAAACCATGATTAAATATCACACCTGATTGCTTTTTATGGGGGGGGGTCATTCCGAGCCGGATCCAAAGTCAATCCAGAGTGACTTCTGATGTAGGTGAATTCGGTAACAAGCAAATTCACAAAAATTGTTTCCAAGCTCACTTCGATATCAATCCGAATTGATCTGGTGTGGAAGATCACCCCGATCCTGCCCTCCCTGGCACCCTTTGTCCTGCTCCTTCCTCATCCTTATCCCCCTTCACCCCGATCCTGCCCTCCCTGGCACCCTTCATCCTGCTCCTTCCTCTTCCTCTTCCTCCTCCTCCTTCTTCAACCCGATCCTTAAGGTGAAGCTGTCATGGGGGTTTTCTTGGAATGTTTCTCCAGAGGGGATTTGCCCTGGCCTTCTTCTCAGCACCACTGAACATGTGCAAGGGTGCCAATCCGAATTGATGATGTGATAACTTATTTTGTGGTTGCTCTGCTTTGCATTAGGAATGACCACAATTTAACCTTCACGTGTGATAACTCATCACGTGAATTGCCTTGGATTCGTATTGACTCTGCTTCCCCTTCCCTTCGGAATGGCTTTGGGATTGGAGTTCCTATTTTGCGTGTGATAAGGGCCTCTGTCGGACGTTGACCATAAAGTCACACTGGAGGATGTAGAGATTCCTAGAGAAAACACTTTTCTAGGCATTTGTAGATCCTCCAGTGAAACGTTATGGTCACCTTCCACCAGACGCTGGCCATAGAGTTATGCTAGCGGGCCTAGAGATTCCTAGGTCCAGATTTTTTTAAAAAGTGTTTTTTTTAAATATGCATTTTCCCACTTTCACAGTGGTCCTGAACCCCTAACCCCAGTGAATATACAGGTTCCACTGTACAATGAAGAAGGCACACCACACAGATAAAATAGTAAGCAGAACAACAATTATACAGAACATTAAGATCAGACTGTATTGTTTAAATTATAACAACTGAGAAGCAGTTTAAGGAAACAACTGAGAATTGATTTTGGAAGAGAAAAGAAAACACAGAGGTTATGGACACTGACTGTTCAACAGTGAGTCAGCGGGAACTACAAAGACACACTTTGTTTGAGTAGGAAACAACAGGAGTCACAAAGGGGCACTTTGACTGTCTGAGTACTAGATGACAGAAATCACGAAGGAGTACAGTACTTTGAATATTAGTTGACAGGAGCCACAGATGGTACATACTTGGGATTTGATCTATTCCTGTTCATATCACCAATATATACTTTGACATCTGGATTACTAGACAACTGGAGGTGATAAAGCTACACATGTGGATAATTTGCTGCTCAGGTTGGAGAGGCAGGACTACCTGAGGCCCCAAATTTGTATGCCATTTTTAAAGGGGTATGTTAATGGAGAGCAGCAGCAGCAGGGAGGAGTCTTAGTTTCATACAATATTTAACAATATTTTGTTCTGCTATAGATGTGATATCTTATATGAAGCCATAGACAGAGGTGGTTATTCAGTATGCTAGCTGCAGTCTAGAAGAATGGTTCACTTTCAAAATAATGCCAGTCTGACCACTGCAATTGAGATGCAATTTAATGGGTAGAATGTTTAAGACTAGAGGAAATTCTGTTTCACAATCTATCATGGATTAAGAATGTGGAATGAAACTCCAGAAGGTTTTCTTGTGGCTATTACCTGAAGGATAATTCATATATTTATTTCTGAAGTGGTAAAGGCCAGTGAGGGTAACCTTTACCACATTATTTTCATATAGGGAGCTGTTTATGTGCAGCAGCATTCACATAAAAAAATTAACCACAGTATACCAAGAGACCATTTTAAATCTAGTTTTCTCTGTGACATATTAAATGTTCAGTTTTTTGCTTCCAGGCATCTTCAGACAATTTGCTCCTTACATGAAAATAAGAGATAATACATCTCCAATTTCTGGATCCTGTGACTTACCAGAAAGGACATAACACTGCAATTATGACTTGCATATGGCTAACTGCTGTCAGATATTGTAATGCTGAGTTAGACAGGCACAAAATCTGACTTGACACATGACATTTTATAGATTGTGCAAATTTACTTTGGGCTCTTACACGATGTATTGTTATGGATCCCCCCCCCCACCTAGGAATTGTAGTTTGATGATAGTGTTGAGAATTTCCACTAATTCCCTTCCCAGAACTGCATTTCCTGCAGCTTCTTTGGGGGTAAGAGCCAAAGTTTAAATTGACGCCTATTTTAGTTTAGTATATATCTGCTAGAACTATTTAAGGATAGGGGGTCTTGGTGATGTCTCACCCATGGGGTCGCTATGATTCGAGGTTGACTTTGAGGGCAGTTAACACACAAACACGCACAAAGTAAATACACAGTAAGGGCTGTTTGTGACATGTGTGTGAACTGTGCTACAAGCATATGCATGGAGAATGGCTAGAAAATGGCTGAAAATATATGTAAGTTGACCAATATTATTGTTATTTTGGAGGTTTAATTGGCACTGCACTGGTGTCACTGTTTCTTGCATTGCTATGTAATGAGGGAAATCTAGGACTATGCAGAAGGAATAGACATTGTAGTTTTTCCACATAAGAGCATTAAATTACTTTCCCAAGGGCATGTGGTTAGTGTATGAAGAAGCCACATCAGCATCCTCTTCTATGTGACCTGTGGTTTCAGGCAACATAGGAAGGAGTGGGGCTGCAGCAGATCCTATGCACTGGGATTGATAATGTGGGTCCTGACTTTTTGGTTGGGTTCACAGAAAAATAGCTAGCTTTCAAAAGCCAAATACAGGCCTGGCTTTTGGAATTTGGAATGCCTTCAGGTCTTCAGCCCTTACTGCCCCTCACTTCCCAATAGTGGTTTTGCAACTGGCAACCTTCCCTTCATGTGTGAATAGGTGGCTTTTCCAGTAGTGCATTAGGTGGATTGGGAATGGAGCAGTTGCACAGCTCTGGCTGGGTTTTCTGGCTGCCATATTTAATCTTCCACAACATTCTCAGAGATACAATATGGCAGCTACCAAGTAATTATTGGAACTAAAGACTGTTTTTTTTCCATTCCGCCTGGTCAGTCCACCCATACCTATGTGTGGTTTTCCCAGGATCAGTGGCACCATGATGATGGTGGGACCTGCGGCAGCTGAAGATGGCAATGAGGGTGCCATTTCTGGATTCTGGACTTTTTCATTGACCTGTGGACTTTAAAGGGTATAGATGTACAGGAAGGACTGGGAGTAAATGGAATGGCCAATATACTGAATGTCATTTTTTTCCTGTGAGAAACTGGATGCAGAAAGACATTGGCATCCATGCCTAATATCTGTGTGCATGGTGCTTCTGTCTGGGGATGTGTGATAATTCAATATAATTTGTAGGAACATAAGCCAGTGGAATGGCAATCTTTTGGGAAATGGCATTGCCGCAGTCAGGCAATCAGCAGTAGTACAGTGCCTGCCTGACCTGCCAGAATTGATGACACACACACACACACACACACACACACACACACACACACACACACCACCTTCTATTTGATGCCAGAAGATGAAAACAAGAAAGCAAGAACAAAAAACCCATAAGCAACCCATTTGTTCAGAAAGAACATTGTCTTTTTGATTACCATCCCTGGGACATTCCTTTTTAGAGTGCCAGCACCATCTGGGACAATGTAAATTTTATGGCTTGCTGATTAATATTTTGTGGGATGCCTTAGATCAAGGGCATGCTTTAATGAAAGGCAGCATACTCATTTCATCCCAGAACAGTTTACTTGCCAACATCGTGTTGCCCATCCAAATAAGGGCTATTGCTTCAGAGACACAAGGCAGGGCATGCCATGCAGCAGGACAGAAAGATCTGCTCCCCCCCCCCATGATAGAAACTGAGATAGGAGCTGGTTCTGACTGCTGCTGCATTTGGCTGGGAGTGGCCTTCAATCTAGGATGTGGACAGCTGGAGACAGGATTTAGTTTTGGCTTGTTCCCCTCTGTGGGGATAGTAAGGAGAAAAGTCACCTTTGAATCTGCTGGATCCCAAACTGCTTGGCTGATCCAAGAAAAATCCAGAGGCCCTCCTTATCCCAGACATGTCCTGCATTTGAACCTTCTGTCCAATGGGCCTGGGAGGAATTCCAAAGGGTCCTCGGTTTTGAGCCATAAAACCTGTCCTTGTGTCATCCGGTGCCTCAGTAGGCAAGCAAACAGATTTATTATTGCTATTACAGCTGCAAAGGATTTCTTAGTCTTCTCCAAGCTGCAAACATGACCAAAATGTTTAGCCTGCAACAACACACTACAATGACTACAGAGAAATTGTTGCCTACATTGGAGAGGCATCTGAAAAATATGGTTGAGTACATAATAAAATAAGTATATATACTATAGCTGTAAATAAACCACATGAAATGAATATTTATTTATACTAGAGTTTTTAGCATTTTGTAGTGCCTTATCCCCCTTTGGTGTTATGACATCTTGTCACCCTGCTTTGGCTACACCAGCCTGAGGTTTGCTGCAGTTTATTTGCTGCACCATTGTTTTAATCCTGGAGGTAGGAAGGGATTTAACAGGAAAAGACCTGGCTGGGAAGCTATTTCCAAAATAAATGTATAGATAAAAAATAAGCATACCCCTGCAATTGCAAGCTGGTATATCTATTATTTTTGCCTTTCCAATTCCACACAATAATACAATAATAATATATACATTTTTATTTTACAAATACACAGAATCTCTCTCTCTCTCTCTCAATGTGATTTTTCCACCTTCATGCCTACAAACTTTTTTAAAATAGTCCCATTGATGTTGATGGCTGGGGCTCTTTTAGGTCACTTATTCTTCAGACCTCCATACATCCAAGCTGTGGTAGTAAATAGCAACGACAACAAAATGTTAGAAGCTCGCATATGCTGGATAACTTTTCTCCAAATAAAAGAGCACCTTTGAATATGTCCTTCCTGCATTAGCAGAGAGGCAGCCATCTTCTGCTTGGGCCACCATGTTTGGGCAACAAGAGGAAGACAGGGAAAACAAGCCAGGAGAAGGCACAAATCACTAGAAAAGACAATAATGGTAGGAAAAGTGGAGGGCAGTAGGAGGAGAAGAAGACCACATACCAGATAGATGGACTCAATTAAGGAGGCCATAGGCATGAGTCCAAAGGACTTGAATAGTGATATTAAGGACCCCCCCCCCCAGGTGCCCCCTTCATGATTTTGCCATGAGTCAAGGCCAGCTGGAGAGCAGTTAACAATAACAACAACAACAACAACAACAACAACAACAACAACAACATGGTTATCATCCAGATGTTGTTAGTGCCTAGCATTTTTCACCAATTGCTATGAAGGTAAAGACTGCCAGGACGTGCAGCTCTACAACACCTGGAGGGCCACATGATTTCTAACCCTGCTACAGCATAATCTACAGCACGGCTACTCAGAAGTAAGCTCTGTTAAGATTAACGGGGTTGCATCCTGACAAATGTTCATAAGATGTTAGCCATTGTTTGTTCTTTCTATATTGTACCTAGAAAAAAAATTCATATCCTGATTCGGCAACTGAACTGAACAGAAGCAGTACAAGATACGGTGGAATCACTAGAGGGCTGCAGATGTCACCAAGTAACATCCTAAAAGGGGGTGACACCACTGGTCCTCAAATACTGTCTTTTGGCAGAAAATAGCTGTGACATTCGCCTGCTTCCCTTTAAAATGTTTTAAGGGATGGTGGGAGTTGGGTGAAGCTCAGTGGGAGGAGAAAGGAGAGGCCCCAGAATTTTTTTAAAATTAAAATTTCAAATTTCAAAATTTCAAATTTAATTAAATTTTTTCATTTAATTTTTATTCCTTTAAAATTTTCTTTAAGAACATCACATTTTAACCAAATCTTCACTATGTATATCTAAATACATTGAGGCTGTGCGTATTAGCATTACATTCAGTGGTATATGGGAGTTACAATTTATGAGTTACATTAGTGGAAAAAAAAAAGACTAACTATTCTGTATGGTGTGAAATGGGAGGGAATGACACCATGAGTTACTGCACCGGGTGACACCAACCCTAGTGACACTACTGTTGCTATATCGAGATATATTGTTTAAAATGAATATTTGCCTATTTATATTTATAATCATATAAACTCTTGAACAGGAATGCCCTAATTTCTGTATAGCATTTCCTTCTTTCCCACTTCATAAATAATTAGAAAGTGGAATGAGCATAGTTTCATGCTAAGTCCAATTAGCATACATTTTCCAAGGGAAAGCAGCTCTGCCTCTTCCTACTTTATTCTGAAGATTAAGATGAGGGAAAGCAGCAGCCTGTTTTTTTTTTTTTTAACTCAAATGTAGCTAGAAAGATCCAGTAAATCTGCTGGGTGACCTTAGGCAAGTCACAACCTTTCAGCCTCAGGGCTGAACAAATCTTGCCAAGAAAACCCTGTGATAGGTTTGCCTTAGAGTTGCCATAAGAACTGACCAAGGGTAAGAGATGGTGACAACTGGAGTCCAATAATATCTGAAGGGCACCGTCCCTACTTTTAAATGCAAATGAATGCATAAAGGGGCACGCTCCTCCTGGTTCTCCTCCTGACATATTTGTATTCCATGTCTCTTTTGTACAAGATCCTATGGGCATGCAATTGATTCTCTTCAAGTTCCTGACTAATCTGTTTGCTGTTGTTATGTGCCTTCAAGCCAGCTCCAAATTATAGCAACTGTATTCTAGAGTTTTCTTGGCAAGATTTATTCAGAAGAGGGTTGTCATTGCCTTCCTTTGAGGCTAAGAGAGTGTGACTTCAGTTTCTGTGGCAGAGATGGAATTCAAACTCTTGTCTCTCAGAGTCCTGCTCTAACACTCAAACCATTACATCACACTGGATCTACCTGATTTTAAAGCAAGATGGTATAAATCATGTACAGGTTCCTGCATGCTCACTAGTGCATGCTGTATCCTGGACAAATTGTGCTTTAAATGCTTGGAAACGTGAAATGCCATGGGTTCAGTGGCAGGGGAAACAAATTGATGGCATTTTGCTCCAAAAAAGAATACTGCCCCTGCAAGTAAGGTTTACCTATGTTTCCCAATTTATAACATTGCATAGAGTGAGACATTAAATATACAGTTGCACCTCCTTTCTCACGGATTTGAGGTCTGTGGCCTTGAATATTCAGGGAAGGGTGACCTCTGTCATTTTCAATGGGGTATGCCCCCACAGCGCACACCCCATGCACACTCGTGGGCATATGCCCCATTCAGACCTATGGGCTTGAATATTGGCGAGTCTCCATTTTCACAGGGGGTGGTCTGGAACAGATTCCCCCATGAAAACAGAGGGACAACTGTATTTCTAAATGTTCAGCAGAACTTTTAAGATATTACAATGATAGAAATGTGAGGGCTGAAGAAAAATTTTATAAGGAGGCAAAATTCTTATTTGGAAGGAGAATGCCATCATTCACCCTCCCTCAGCATGGATCGCCATGGATCATTGCCTTCCAATTGACTTTGATCCACGGCTATCCCATGAATAAGACAGCTCAAATTTACCCCTCCTCAGCAGCTCAGGTCCTGCAGACACATGGTCATGTTTTCCCTGAGTGAGTTTATCCATCAAGAATGTGGTCTTCCTCTTTTCCTACTTCCCCACCTTACCAAAGATTATAGTCTTTTGTAGTGTCTTCTCATTATATGGCCAAAGTACAACAGCCTCAGTTGTGTCATTGTGGCTTCTAGTGAGAATTCTTTGATTTGCTCTGGTACCCATTAATTTGTCTTTTTAGCAGTCCATGGAATCCACAGAACTCTCTCCAGCACCACATCGGAAATGCATCTCTTTCTTCACTGTCCAGTTTGTACACCCATACATAGAGATGGGAAATACAATGATGTGCACTATCCTAATTTTAGTATTCAATGATATATCTTTACTTTTCAAAATCTTATCTAGTTCCATCATGGCTGCCTTTCCAAATCCTAATCAGCTTCTGATTTCATGATTAATGACTGAACCAAGATATGAAAAATCTTGAACAATTTCCATATCTTCATCATCTATGTTATGTTGTCTAAATCCTCTGTGGACTTTATTTTTATTTTTTATGTTCATCTGTAGACCTGCCTTTGCACTTTCTTCCTTGACTTCTTCAATAGTCATTCCAAATCTTTGGTATTTTCTGCTAGTTGCATGATTTCATCTGCATACCAATTTCCACACTTCCTTCTTCCAAACTGAATCCTGCTGTATGTATGATGCTTTTTGCACATGAGTTAAACAAACAAGGTGATAAAATGCATTCTTGCTTGCACTTTTTGCCATTTGGAAACCATTACTTTTCACCGTATTGTTGTGACAATAGCCTCTTGTCCTGATTACAGGTTGTGCATCAGTACAATCAAATATTATGACATACTCGTTTCTGTAAGAGTGATCTGTAGCTTTTTGTGATTTCTGCAAACACTTTGCTATAGTCTACAAAGCACAGGTAAATTTTCTTCTGATTTTTTTTTTTGGTGTGTGTTCTATTGTTCAACATATGTTTGCAATATGCTCCCCCCCGCCCCCCCCCGCCCCCCCCCCCCCGCCCGTGGTAACTGACTCCTGTTAAATGCAGTTCCAGCCTGTACTTGTGATATCCATTATTACATGCACTGAACATCTCCAAATGGTTATAGAGTCCTTACATTTAAGTATACAAATTCTAAGTTGTCTGTTTGTTGCTAGTTCTTTACCCTTTCACCATATGAATACTTGATGAGATAACACATGTATGTGCCATCTGAAAAAGGTTTGCTTTTAGAGTTGTAGAATTTTTCCTCCCAAACGGTGTCTTTGACACTTGGCTTGAAAGTAACATCCTGACCTTTAATTAGCCACCTGAGTGATTCAGTTTAAGACAGTAAAATGACCAGACTACCAAGGGCAAATGGAGATGCTGACAAGGATGGAGTGCCATCCACTCAGTTTCTAATGTCCTCCCTCTCTGGTTCTGGGTATCACAACTGTACTGAGTGCTATAATCCTTGTGTACCCCCACCCTTTTTCATTCCATTCCATTGCAGAAGTGGAAAATCGTGGAAACAGGAACCATGAAGTTTATCACACTAGCGAGATCCCACGGGAAAACGGGAATTAAACGCGATATAGTACGACGATAACCAGGAAATGACCAAAGTTTATCACATGTCGCAGTTAACGTGAAATAACGCAAAGTTAATCTGCAGTAAAGCGGAGGAAACCAGCAGATTTTTAAATTCGGAACAAACTGCATTTAAAAACCTGCTGGTTTCCTCCACCTTTATTGCAGATTAACTTTGTGTTATTTCATTTTAGCAGCAATTACTGTGATAAACTTTCCAAATTTGTAAGTTCTGTTTTAATTCAAATTTAACTTATCTCTTGTTTAACTCCCGTTTTCCCACAGGATCTCGGTAGTGTGATAAACTCCTATGTCTTGCTATCTCACTCATAGGAGTTCTAACCAGAAATGTGTGAATCACCATTAGTCCAACCCTATGGGTTTTCTAAGTGGATGTGTGAATGTTGGCTACTCCACTCTACTTCCCACTGAGACTTGCTTCCTATCCAAGAACAAGATGCCTGTGCTCATACACATGCACACACACGCTCCAAAATATATATTTATTCCATTATATTTCTAGTATGGCTTTGTTATAGACAAGAGAGTGCTTCTTCCTACCTTATCCTATCCTTCCATGAACCCTCAATGCTGGTCTTCCTTTAAAAAACAAAACTAAACTCCCCTTTCCTCTAATCCCCATTGCTGACCAGCTCCCTGTTTAATCTCCACTCATATATTTTTATTTATTTGGAATATTTATACCCCACCCTTCAGCCCTAAAGGCTCTCAGAGTGGCTTACAATTATTATTATTATTATTATTATTATTATTATTATTATTATTATTATTATT
>NC_056522.1:180056704-180150387 GCF_019175285.1 Sceloporus undulatus | reverse complement strand
TAGGCTGTTCCCTGCCATCAGGCTTACAATCTAACAAGACACGACACAAAAGGAGAAGGGAATGGTGGTGGTGAAGGGGATCAGGTCCAACAGTTCCTCTCTCCCTCTGAGGCCTGTACCATGACAGATGGATTGGAGGGAGGGCTTTCTTTCTTCCTTTAGGCCAGGCCTGATGGAGCTGGGAGGCCTTTCTCTCGCTCTGAGGTCTGACGACATAGATGACAAAGGGAGGGCTTATCTTCCTCACTGCTGGATTAGCCCCTTTTGTTTTCTCCCCCTTATTCTCCAGCCTATCTTCCTGGGCTTCTTGCCTTCATCCTTTGATATTCCCCTCTCCTTCTTTCCTCCAGCCTTCATTGGTGTTGATTTTTGCATTGAGTCTAAATATCTAAATATTCTCCCCAACTGCCCATCTCATTGGACAGTTGCTATCTCGTCACCTCTGTGATGCTTCCTCATTAAAATATAACAGTACCTCTTCACATATTTTAACACTTTGTCATCAGGGAAGAAGTCTTGGATAAATGGAGGGGCACTTTTGTTCAAGTCTCTCTGGAATCTTTAGTTCTAAACCTCCCAGCAAGGGAAGTAAAATACCTGTCATTTGCATTAACCATATGGCATACATTTTTTCTCTTGGATATGTTGAGTAGGTGTGGGGAGGAGGCAGATATTATACTTTTGATAATTTGTCTGTAAACTTTCCCTTAAAAATTATCATTGCTAACCATTATTACATATTTTCGGTATACCTGATACTTATAATGGCTTTTGACTACATAACACTTTGGATTGTTGCCTTGGTTACAGTACCCAAAAACATCTGCTTAATTGCAGGGGCCAGAAAAAGATCATGGGCTGAAGGGAAGAAAATTCACCTGGTGTACAAAACAAGCTGGAAGAATGTGAGAGGGTAGCAATGATAATAAAATGCATATTCTATGCACTCTGAGCAAGAAAATGGCCTATTCCCCTGCATTAAATTGAGAGATGAAGCCAAAGGGCACAATGCAAATGATCAAAGGGTTAAAGCCGTGCATATGTTTAAAAGTGCCCCTTTTAACTTTGAAGCTTATATTATTGGTAAACTGTTTCTATTAGGCACATGGCATATCCAGGAGTCTTGTGGCACCTTAAATACTGCCAGATTTATCATGGCATAGGAACTACAGCTCAGCTCTCTCATGCTGTAATAAATTGGTTATTATGGCATGATATTAGTCAACTGAGAAATCGTGGCAGTTAAGTTTACTGTAAATTACACTGGGAAAGGGTTAGGTAGCAATATATATTAACTCACAAGTGGGACATGCATCATCAACAACAGTAACAACAATAGCTACATTCTGGCATCTGTGTGAAAATGAGTAAGCCAAAAGTTGGATATGCATGTTAGCCATCTTCACATGTCCACATCTGCCAAGCCAACCTTAGTATTTAGTGCAAAGGTTTGAGGGGGTCTCTTGCAGGTAGAAGTTTCAGACCTTCTGACAAGGTAAGAATGGATCAGGTGGAGAAAACATGCAAAGGATATAAGGCTGATACACTGCTTCTGTCCCTACTTTCAGTTCTCTCCGATTAATGCTTGAACAGGGCTATAAGCTTACAGTGCAGATGCTACTAGTCCAAGTTTCAGCTTCAGTAGACATTAATGGAAATATTGAACTTCTCCACTGAGTGTTCATCACCAAAGTTCATTCCCTGATGTTTCTGAACTGCAGCTCCCATCAACCCCAACCAGCATAGCCAGTGATGAGGAATACTTGGAGCTGCCATTCAACATCATTGGCACCATACTTTGTCCACCCCTATTCTGACTAAATAGAAGCTGCAATCCTGCATGCACATAGCTAGGAGTGAGACCCATTGAGAATAATGGGTCTTACTTCTGAGTAGACATGTATATCACTGTAGTGTACAGCCACCATCTTGTGCACATTTATCTAGAAGTAAGTTCCATTGAACTCACTGGGATTTACTTCTGACTAAGTATAAAGAGTTAGCCAAAACAAAACAAAAAGCCCACAGTAGTCAAGGGGACATATTTCTTTCCCTGGGAAAGAAGTTGTGAACTTGTCCAGTAAACACTCTGAAGGGTTGCCTATTATATCTATTTAACAAACAAACTTGCAATATATTGAGGTATAAATGTTCCAAACTGATCATCCAGTGGATGGATTATACAAAAATGTTTAAAGATGTTTAAATATGCTACCTCAATCCAAAATAGCCAGTTATGCTTTACATTGCCATTAACATGTAGTTTCCCTAAACTTTTTGATGAGTTCCACTCAAGTCTGCCACAGCCTGGGAACATGAGTGCATTTACAATATCAAATAGCCATTGGAGAATTGCAGGGATATAGCAGACAAATTATACATACTGAAGAGAGCACCCTCGGGAGACCTGAGCAGAAACAGCTCCATGGATTTACCAGTTGGTTTGTTTGAGTGTTTTGTTTTTCCTGTTTTTTTTTTAATTTGGCACATCTCTCAAATGGGAATTTAGCTTTGAATAAATAGATCATAATGAGGAAATGCCACCGTACCTTTTTCTTCTCCTTTGCTGTGGAAGGAATGTCATTGTGACCTGAAAGCCTCTTGACATCTACTGGAAGAAACTAGAAAGCCATTTTCATCTTTGATATTTTATTCCTCATACGGGGAGATGAAAGTTGCTTTTCATTTGATGAACTGTCATGTTCCGGAGTGCACCTGTCACAATCTGCTTCTGTACCCATAGTGGCAAATTTATTCCAGCGGAAGCACAACTCAGTGTTTTAGTGCAAATGGTTATGAAAACAAAACACACAGAAAAATGCATAAAGAAATGGAGTCAAGATTCAAAGTATTCGTTAATCAAAAAGAACAAATGGAATAGGAGTAGATGGGCAGTGGAACATCAGTCAGTCACAGTAGATTGGGGTGGGCAGAGTATGGCTTTGGAGCTACATATGTCTCCCTCCAGGATGTTTCTGTGGTCCTCCAAATCTCTAAAATTCCCACACAGCCATTTTGGGCTCCAAAAAAGAGGGCAAATTGCTGCTACTGGAAGCAACATCTTACTTTTAAAGTAGGCTGCAAGGCCTCCCTGTGCTTTTAACATAAAAACATTTCTGAAAACCAATAGTGCATTTCCAGCCACTTTGGGTTTTTAAAATATCAGTCTTTTCTGATAGTTTGTGTGGCTCCCAGAGAGCCCTGGGATTAAAAGTGTAGTTGCCCAAGCCAGAACAAACATGATGGTGGTAAAGTTTGTTTGTTTGTTTGTTTGTTTGTTTGCCCTGGGGGCTAAAAAAAATCACTGAGGTGGAGCGGGAAACATCTGATTCAGTCTGGGATGGGAGTAGACATTGGGAATACTTTTGCTAACTACTATTTAAGGCATAACACAGCCAAATGAACGAAGGAAGAAGGGGGAAAACAAAGACTTCTATGGAAAGCTTAGCTCTGCAGTTGGATGCAAAGCCAGGAAAGGAACACTCATATAAGTTTGCACTAAATCCTTTTATTTCATTTAGACATTCAGTGCAGAGTTGCAAGGCATATTACATAATAGTGATGTGTCTCAATAGACACCTAATGGAGACAAATGGACACAGATAATTTAATCAGTGAGCCATGTGATCCCCACTCCTGTTTCTATGCCTTCTGGAGGTTACTGTAAATAAAAACATGAAAATAATTCACAGATGTATGGTTGGAATTTGTGATCAAGAGCAGGGAACATATAGGGATTCTGAACATCTCCTGAATCACCAGGCAGCAGCCTCTATGAGTGACAGAGGTCTGTTCTTCTGTCAACTGGAATGCAGAAGACTGATGTTTTCACCCACCTCCTGCCAGCAATCTCTGGTGCAGTAGTCAGAAAGAGTATCCTGTCATAATTCTTCCTCGCATCAGAAATCGCTAACAGGAGGATGGTGGAAATATCACTCTGCTACATCTTAACAGGAGAAAAGACCGTCCTTTCTCTCACATGCAGGGGCTGCTGTCAGATAAATGCAGATTGGGGGGTTGGGCTGGGAGATACTACTTAGCTACATAACTAAAGCATTTACCTAGCTAATTGGCTGGTTTAGAATTGCAGCTATATATTTTGCACTCCCAGATCAATTGTGTATGTTTTTTAAACTTATTTTGATATGTCTTGATCAGAGATTTAGGGACTTTTCCTTTTTAATTCATGCATTTTCTTGTGGTAGGCAGCATAATAAAATTACTAGGATGTTGGTGTGTGTAAATGTATCTGTAGTTCTTTATTGACTTCCTCCTTTAAAAAATAATTCTCAGTGCTATGTGAATATGAGGATTATATGTAGTGGAGAATCTTCTCTTATGAACATTTTGCACAGAAGAATGGACACTCATTAATGATTTCTTTTAAAATGCCATACAAAGTTGTTTTCGCTGGAGTATTTAGTAGAGAAGATGGGGGGGAGAGTCCATTTTCTGCAGGAAAACCCCCAAACACTGGTATTATGGTTCCAAAGCCCCAAAAGTAGCTAATTATCATTGTACAATGTAGTTACATTAAAAAAAATAACCCCTTATTATTGTTCATTTCCCAAAACTAAAATAAATACTCTTTTGTTACTTCAAAGAAAATACACTTGAATACAACAAGCTGCTGGTCTGTGGTACAGAACACATTTATCTCCCGTCCACTTCATTGTTGCTTCAGCACACACAACAAAGCAAGATTACAACCATCTTGCCATTATCTGCATTTGAGGAACCAGATCTAGTCTATGAATACTTATGCTGCAGTTATCCTTTTTTGATATGTTATGACTGCAATAGTTATGGCGGGAAATGAATTACAGTGGGTCCTTCCCTTACGTGGGGGATCCATTCTGGACCCACCCACCCCATGTAAGGGAAATACCACAAATGCCCAAGCCCCATTGAAAACAATAGGGCTCATGCACCATTACCTCTTCCAGCATGCGGTTTTCAGAATAAGCTGAAAGCTGCGTATGGCACGCCCGCGTATAACTCAGGTGCACTGAATTTACATGTATTTATCAGTATGCAAGGGATCTTGTAGCACTTTTGAGACTAACTGAGCAAAAGAAGCTCAGCATAAGTGTTCGTAGACTAGATAAACTTCCTCAGATGGATGGAATGAAGTGTTGCCCAAGAAGTATCTTTATAATCAGATTGAATGAATAGCTATAGAAATGCAAAACTTATGGGTATGGTGGAGAGGTAACAAGTTAAGTTTTAACTATGGCTATTGAGGGACTAAGGGATGAAACAGACTGCCCCAAAGGAGTGGCTTGCTGCTACTCCTTTGAACATCTGATCAGGGTCACAGTAACTGCATGCCGTGGCCCCAGTCTGGCATTTTTCTGGGCCAAAAAGAAATGGCAAAATGCTGTTTCTTTTTGGCCCAGAAAAAAAAGTTGTTTTTGCTGCCACGGCAGCACTTTTTGGTGCTCCTTTTGGAGTGCAGTGTGTGAATGCTGCACTAAAGGAGCACTGCAATTCCACCCACTTGTGGTCACGTGGGCAGATGGCGCCAGTGTCAGAGTGACATGGGGGGGGGGTGTCGTCCAAATGCCATGTTCCCATGCCACCCCAATGCCAGTGCTTACTGCCAGTCTGTACAGCCTGAAAGGCAGGAAAAAAAGATGTTGCCTAAGGCCAAGGTGCGTGGATGACCAAATTAATGGTGGAAGGAGTTGTGGAATGTGTTGTGTGTGCAGGCTTGGAACCAGAAAGGAGATATGATACACTGGCCATGAGCATCCTTATAAGACTAGAGTGTTAACCAGTGTTATAATGTGTTTAATGTGTCAGGAAGCCACTGTTTTTGTTCAACTCGCTGTGGATAGATTGGAGTTTGTGGAAATATTCCAGTTCAGCTGTTTCTTTTCCCATCTTCCTTTTTTGTGTGTTCAAAGACCAAATTATGATGAAATTATGTGCATTGCCTTTGATCACATTAATTGTATCCTACAGGTATGGAATGTACTATGTATAGAATCTGGCAGGTTGGTTCTGCAGTAGCTACAACATCAAATGTTTGGAGATTTGAGAATTCATCCTTCAATATATTTTATGTATTTATATATAACACAGCATGTGGATGTCAGCACAGAGCTGAGTTTATGTTAGTCAGGTTAGGACCAGGGACAAAAAAAGATGACTATAGCTCCAAACTGTTTACAACTTTGAGGGATACCTAGTCCCAGGAATTATGATGGAGTTGTCATTGAGGAAATAGGAACCAAAAGAGAGCATCAACTCTTTGGCAACAGTGTCTGATATTTGGGTTATTCCTCAGAGAGTGCTGCATAGTTAAAATAGCTGATCATTTCATGAAAATTTCCTTTCAGCCAAAATAATGACTTCTAATTAGTTTCTTTTAGAAATTAGGTTGGGATAATTGTCTTCCTGGAGCTCATGAAGCTGAGATGAATCTATTCAATTTAACTTTGGTCATTTTTCTTTTTCATGATGATTTGATTTTATAGAGCACCAATTGGTTAGAGATTGCAGTCATCCCGCTTGGTGAACTTCCAGATGTGAACAAAACTAGACGCAAAAATCACCCAGTAGCACTATTCCCCTTGAATTCCACTTTATTGTGTTGTTGTTATGCATTCTTTCTGGTACATAATAGTAAACTATTTTAGGACGTAACTGGAAAAGGGACATAAAGCTAATTAATGAAAATGAAACTGCGAATGAGTTCCCGAACTGAGAGAAAAGGTATCATAATGTTCCACTCAGGCAGAACTTTAACACATATCCTCCCCCCAAAATCCATCTTTTAAATTACTGCAGCCTCCCTATTTAAGCAGGGCGGGAGGAGTGAAGGAGCATCTAGTTCTATTCCTATAGTTTGGAGGCACCGTAATAGGCATCCTCTAGGATCTCCCAGGGACCTTCTGGCAGTCTCAGGGAATAATGTTATTGCTGTGTGTCCAGCTGTAGGAAAATAGCTGGATGCTGTTCTGCCACTATTTCCTGGTCACACTGCTCAGCAAATGGCCACATTGTGAGGGACTTTTTGGAAAGGTTTGAAATTCTTTATTGATGGTGCAATGACTGAACTGAAATGACAAAATTAAAAAATTAAAAAAAAAACAAGTTAGTTGCTTTGGACAATTTTGTTTTGGGACTGTGGTTTGACCCAATACAGAGATCCAAACCACTTATCTCTTAAATGAGTCATGAAACAATGTAACATTGGGCTCTTCCATATCAGTCTGAAGAAACAGGAGTCCTTGCGGTACAGCACCTTGGGTCTGCAATGTTTTGGCAGTTGTCACTCCCACATCCATTCAGACTATTCTGTTTGGGGTCTCTTCATAGCAATTTCTTGGGTCTGCATTAGGGTTCTTACAGTTTTATTTTATTTTATTGTTTTATTTCTTTTTCACTACCATACTATAATGCTAGAAAAATTTAAAAAGAGAAAGGAGAAGAAAATGAGATGTTTTTGTTCAAATATGTCTTGGACTTAAACTGATCCTACACAAAGATGGAAATTAAATGTTGCAGTTGGTGTCGTGAATGGTCAGAAAGCAATACAGGACAACAGAAACATTCTTTAGCTATTCAAAAGAACTACACCAACAATTATCATAACTTCCCAACACATTTGGCCCATCTGGAGGAAACCATAAAGGGACAAAAAGTGTTCCATACCATGTTTCAGAATACTAGGATGCAGTGAAGCAGAAGCAACATGGGCTGAATGTCAGGAGGTTGGTTCCATTTTTTTCCCCTTGTAAAGGGCACAGGGATGCATTGCAGTCAGTGAATACTCCTCCCCTCATATAATAAGTGTGTGTTTTATTTTATCTTGATTTAATTTTGCTCATATTCCACTTTGTATTTTTGGGCTATGGGTGTGTTCAGGTGAAACAAATTTGATTCAGCATTCGGAAACACTCCTTTGAACCTAGGGCATTTATAGGTCCAGCACCAAGCTGGAGTTTACATTTGGGATAAGAAAATGCATATGTTGTAAAACTACTGCAAATTTTTGGCATAGGTTTGGAGGAGATTCCAAATTTCAGGGTTCATAGTAAACCCCAGTTCATAAAGTTTTTTTTTTAATTAAATTTATTTTCATTTTATTAATAAAAACCTAGGAAAGGAATGCTAAAATATAAGATTTGTCTATAAAAGAAATCACTGCTGTGGTGGAAGATGGGAAACATCCCCCCCCCCCGCTAAAAGCTACACTTCTCAGACAATTGTGAGAGCAGATAACAATAAGCAAAGCTGAAACCCAATGGGGGAAAATGCATGGAGCCCTCCCTTTTTTTCTGCCATCACTTCTTTCTCTCTCTGCCTCATCTGTCCTTCTCCCCTCACCCCTATTTTCTTACCCATGTGTTGCCAAAGAAGAGAAGAGTTTCTTTTGTCAACAGTCTGAAAAGGCCCCTTGCATATGGCTTTTTACATTTTTAAATTTGTCTGGAGACTGCAAAGAATCTGTGGGCACAAGAAACCCACCCTGTTGTACTGCAGTGATTCAGACAAATAAACTCTGGACTTGAAATTTCATTTTGGAAGTAAAGCAAATGAACATTTGAGGCGAAATAGCTTCAGATAACACTATACAATGTAGAGGGAATGTTTGATTTTCATATAGTTTCTCCTAACGTACATTTTCATTGGGGACCATAATCTCGCCCAGCAGTTTCATGTAAATTTTAAACAGCATGGGAGACAGGTTGGTGCCCTGGGGGATGCCAAATTTTAGCTCCCTTTTAGAGGAGCAACTGTCTCCCAGCGCCACCATCTGGAATCTTCCTGAGAGGTAGGAACAGAACCACTGTAGAACAGTGCCTCCGATACCCAACTCCTTCAGGCGTTCCAGAAGGATACCATGGTTGATGGTATCGAAGGACACTGAAAGGTCCAAGAGCACCCACAGGGTCACACTTCCCGTCGATACCCAGACAAAGATCATCAACTAAGGTGACCATCGCTGTCTCAACTCCGTATCTCGTCCTGAACACGGTTTGAAATGGATCCAGAAAATCAGTTTCCTCCAAGACAGCTTCTAGTTGATTGGCAACTGCCCTCTCAATCACCTTAATCAAGAATGGTAACAAAGAGACTGGCCTATAGTTGTTTCTGTCGAGAGAGTCCAGGGAAGGTTTCTTTAACAATGGTCTAACCACTGCCTCTTTAAGGCAAGTAGGTAGAGTGCCCTCCCTGAAAGATGTATTAATTATATTTGCCAAGATCGGCTTGATTGTGTCCTCCCCCCCCCCCACTTTGAATGGCCAGCTAAGTTGGGCAAGGGTCAAGAGGGCAGGTCGCTTTTTTCATACTAATAAGGAGCTTGTTCACATCATCAAGGCATGTGTTACCATAGCCAGATCTGATGTCTCAAGGAATGGGCGCAGCTGGTGCACCAGTTTTAACTGTGCAAATGCACTCCTGGCCACTGGGAAGACCTGGGCATCCAGGCTCAGAGTTAAGTACAGGAGCACACCCAAACTGTGAGCCCAGATTTCAGGGGGAATGTAACCCTATCCAGCATAGGCAAGGTCCCTATTCCCTGATCGTCCTTATGACTGACCAGGGGCACCTCTATCTTGTATGGATTAACTTTCAATTTCTTTCCCCTCATTCAGTCCATTACTGACAGCAGACACTGGTGACAAGTTTCTTGGAGTCAGATGGAAAGGCAAGACAGAGCTGGGTGTCATCCACATACTGGTGATACCACACCCCAAAACTCCAGGTGACTCCCAGCAGTTTCATGTAGATGTTAAATAACATGGGGGGATAGAACAGATCCCTGAGGGATCCCACAGGCCAGCAGCCAGGAGTCAAAAAGAAGTCCCCCAACACTACATTCTTTGTTCGTCCCTTCAGGAAAGACTGGGACCACTGCATAAGTCCCATCCCAGAAAGGTGGCCCAGAAGGATACCATAGTTGATGGCCTCTTTCTAGTCCCTTCCAATTTTATGCTTTTGGAGTTGAAACAACCTTTATTAGAACCAAAAAATAAATACTTCCAACTGAGTGGTGGTTCTAAGAGACCTCTAGATACAGAACAATATTTTTTAAGGACTAGCTATATCACAGCCTCCTTCAAAGAAATGGAAATCATTATCTCTCACAAAGACAGGTTGAACCCTCCTTGGACTCATGTAGTTTGAATGGAAGGGAAAGAGAAAACAGTAGTTTATCACCCAGGGATATAGGCTGATGGTTCATATCTTGCTATGCTGTGCTGGCAGTTTCGTTTTCCAATAGTAATATGCAGTCACCATTTTAAGTTGCAAGCAGCTGCCATCAGAGCTTAAAACATTGGCTTACAGCTCCCCAAATCTCTGAACCCAGGTGACCACTTACCATGCTGGCTGAAGGATTCTAGGAGATGCAGCCTAAAACACAAACTTTCCCAGGTACTAATCATGACTACATGGGGGCAGAATGTGAACGAGGGTACCCACCTGGATCTTCTCCATCAATGTTCTGGCCCACCTTATGAACTATTTGGGAGTGGCTTGTAGAGTTTCACTGGCATCATATTAATAACTGAGGAATGTCCATTCTTTCTTCTAACACTTCCCAAATGAACAGTTTCACTCCCTTTTGCAAAGGCATATAAAATGAGGGGATATTCATGCAACTTAGCTCAGTACTAGTTGTAACCTCACACCAGCAATTTCCAGGTATTCTGAAAAGCAGACAAAAATGGTAAGTAGTGGATCTACATTGCAACAAAACTGTAAAACAAACAGCTGCATCCCAGGAAAAGCTGCACAAGTAGCACTAGACTCTTCTTTGCTAAATGTGCTTGGGAGCGATAGTTTCAGGGATTAACACTGTTCCCAAGGATTTGTGCATTAGGATGTTTTATCTCTAAGTTTCTGTAATAGAAAAAAATTATTATAAAATTGTATGAATGCTTCATTGAATTTGTCGGGGCTAAACAAGAATTTCTTTTTTCTTTCCCTTCAAAGGAACTGAACCTGAAAAGCATAGAATGAATTAAATGTGTCCATCAAAGGAATATGTGAGTCCATATCCAAATTGGACAAACAAAAGTTGTACTGTGGCGATTCAACAGCAACATTTTTTTTACGACAAAGTATGACTAAAGAGTTATTAAATCCACTCTTTTCAGCAATAGCTTCTTTTAAGTACACAAGGGAAAATCCTAGGTTACTCACAAGTACCCAGCAGATAGGATATAAATTATAGAAAGTTCGTACAAGCTCTCTAACAAGCATGAGGGAAGAAGATAGGCTTTATATTACAAGGGCAAGAGTGCTATTCTCAACGGAGATATAAAAAATCATTCTCCATTGTCTCCATGTATGCTTATAAGTCTCTTGCAGAAAATTAATCAGAGTATACTGAAGCATGCTGAGAAATGGCACAAAGAACTATTCCAAATGAAATGAAACAACGTTCATTTTTCTGTCCTAAGGGCTGCTTTGACATTAAATCTTCATTCATTTAAACAAGCCTTTGTCTTATGTTTCTAGATCTTTAAAAATGCTTTTGGTCACACTGACTACGTTTTCATTCTTGTGTCAAGAAGGCTATCTAGACATTAAATATAAAAAACATATTGAGAGGTTTTTGTCCATTTCAGCTTGCAAGTATAAAATATAAATTAGGCTAAAAATTCATGGAGAACAAGGTAACTTTACTTTGAAGATACTAGTGGTTCAAGAAAACTTACTTGGGTGGTTACGAGTCCCAAAATGCCACAGCAAAGAGGACCATTGCTGGCTGTGTAGTTGTGAGAGTTGTAGTCCATGAAAGTAAAATTTCCAAGCATTGGAAGTTCCACATAGTTTGTAAAATGTATGCTTGGGAGACTAGTTTACATGCTCCATTTTAAAGCACTAATCTTTTTATGTAGCAAATCCAGGAACAGTTTTAGTGTATTTAATATTTAATGTTGGGTCCAGTTTTAATATTTAATAATGGTTTCAAGACTATAAACTTATTTTATGTTGAAAACGTGTTTCAGTAGACAAAAATATCTCTGGAAATTTAAGACTGCCTATTAAAAAGGGAATATCCTCTCCTTATGAAGTGCTTGGGGATGTGCTTTCCTCAGTCCTGGCCTACCCAGGAGTTAGACTCAGGTGGGCAGACTCTGCTTGTAGTGACTAGAGTAGTTTTGCCAGTGAGTTACCACAGATGGCAGAGTCTTCTCAGTGGTGGCTCCCAGTTTTGAACTTCCATTGAGGCTGTGACTGAGTTGCTGCCAATGTTCTTGTTATCCATGTATTTTTATGAGATTTATTGTTTATTCTATTCTATTCTATTCTATTCTGTTTTATTTTATTTTATTTATATGCTGGCTTTCTCCTGACATGGGGGTCAAGGTGACTTTCCAAAAATTTGTCTGCTACATTTTGTTTTTATTTATCTTCTCTATTGCTGATTTTATTGTATTTGATTGGGCATTATAATTTTTCATTTCAGATTTGTGATTTTTATGAGGTGCTTTTTATGGAGGATGTTGGCTGCTCCGAGCTCCTGTGATGAAGAGTGGAATACAAAAAAATACAAAATGCAAAAGAAAAAAGAAAAAAGAAAAGAAAAGAAAAGAAAATAATCTTTCTTATGTGATCTTACCACAGGGATGTAGCCAAGGGGGGGGGTGTCTTGGGGTCCGTACCCCCCCTTCCATTAGAAAAATGAATGGTGCGTGCTGCTGCACCGTCACGCCCAAGCCCCATTATAATGGTGGCGCTTAGTCTGAACCCCCCCTTCCTAAAATCTTGGCTACGTCCCTGCTTACCATGTTGTGCATAAAGGCCACTCCATATCATAACAGTCTGCATTCAACATTTGTGTACACTCTAATTAGGGCCATTTCTGATCATCAAAATCTAGTCAGGTTATTTTGGTCCATGAGGCACAAAATCCTATACAGTGGACCCTTGTTATACGCCAGGGTTGGGTTCCAAGATCCCCCGTGGATAACAAAATCCATGTATGCTCAAGTTCCATTAAATATAATGACATAGCAAAATGGTGTCTCTTATAAAAAATGGAAAATCAAGGTTTGATATTTGAAATTTATGCTTTTTTGGAACATTTTCAAACCATGTATGCTTGAATCCGTGTATAAAAAATCTGTGTATAAGAAGGGCTAACTGTAAATACATTTCCTTTTCCCTTGGGTTAAAATATTATAGCCACAGTATAGAGAGCAATCTCAATTGCCAAAGATGGTCAAGAGTCAGGTGAAGTTGTGATAAATCCAAAGCTCTCTTAATCTAGGGGTGCTGCAAATGAACTACCACCTTTGAACTTACAGTGCATTCCTTACCTGTGGTATTGAAGCTTCTCCAGCACAGTTCTGTGGGGAAGGTCACTAGGGGAAAAAAACTTCAACTTGTTGCCTTTAGGTGGTAGAATGAGGGCAAGGAGGCATGCAGTGGTGCAAAAACAGAATGGATTAGTTGATATCCTCAGCATCTTGCAAACACCCAAGGCAAATGGCTCACTCCATACCTGTGTGCATCCCATAGCTCTACCATTGCCTCCTGGACCCTCACATTAAAAGAAGAAAGGCCCCTCTGCCTTTGTTGCCTTGCTGTGGGGACTACAGGGACTGCTTAGCAAATTGCTGTACTGACAGCCATTGATCTTTCCATTTTCACATCAGTCTCCTTTAAGCTGTTGGAATCCTAAGCAATATTTTATAAACCAAACCAATCCATCCACATTCAACGTTACTTTTATTCCAGATGATCCCTTGAGATTCACCTAGGTGTGAGCTGTAATATGGGATCATATGGGCACTCTGCTCAGAGATCAGATTAAACACTTTTACGATATATATATATACATTTAAAACCCTTATTTAGTATTAGATTAACAATAACAAATACAGTATTCAGATGCAGACTCACTGTGGGGTTTCAGCCAATAATAAGTGTTAATGGTATGATAATTTGGTACCAGAGAGATGAGTATGTGTCTGCAAAATGTCACCTCACCTTGGTTGGAAGTTTGAATGCATTGACTTGCTTCAGTACATTGGCAGTTTTCCTCCTACTGTGATTCTTATTTATTAATGTAAATATTAATGCCTTTCATTTATAGCCCAGTGGAAACTAAATGGTACATTTTACTGCATTCAGAAGCATCCTTTATTCTAAGGAGAGTGAAGCAAAATTTCATTTTGCAACAGCCAGTTTGATATTGCACCACTGGGCTGCAGCTATATTAGCACATAGGACTTTCTTGTTGGATTTCTGAAAGGTGTTACTTCCAGGACTAACAGCAATATGAAGAATGCCATCATCTCAATATATTGTTGGATACTTGGTCTCTGAATTTTGTCACCATTAGCCCACATCATTAGATGAGTATGCTTTGTCATCAGTATTATGAGCTGAGGAACATAACAGAATTGTTGCATTTAAAAACATTATTGAACTTAATATCTTAATTCCATGAAAACAGCTCTTCAAGTGTCTTGCATTCAGATGAAGGAGGAGGCGACTTTGTCTCTTTGTCTACCCAGCAGTGGATTGGATCTAGGGTTTTATAGCAATGCTCTTATTCAGAGCCTGGAAAATTACTTTTTTGACCATAGCTTACAGAATTCCTTCACAACTCTCAGAATTCCAAGTCCAATATGACCCGCTATGGGTTTCAAGAAGTTGTAGTCCAAAAATTAACCATACCACAATTTATCACAGCACAAAGGACCTTCATATCAACACAGGCCAACAGTATATATACCCACTCTCTTCCAGGTTAGCATTCTCTGAAGATGCCAGCCACGGATGCTGGCAAAACGTCAGGAATAAACTCTTATAGAACATGGCCACATAGCCCGAAAAACCCACAAAAAACCATTCCAAAGTCTGTTCCTGCTAAATGAAGATGTGACTGGAGATACTGTTATTTATCTCCTTCTTCCACCTGCAGCCTTCCTGTCTTGTCATTGACATAGGCTGTATCTACACTGCAGAAATAATGCAGTTCAAGTTGTCATGGCTGCATCCTATGGAAGCCTGGGATGTGTAATTTGGTTGGAACCTGACTCTCTGACAGAGAAGGCTAATTAACCCCACAAAACTACAAATCCCAGAATTTCATAGCACTGAACCATGACAGTTAAAGCTGTGTCAAAGAACTATTAAACTGCCTAAAGGGGAACAGCCATGTTTACAGTTAATGGATAGGTACTTGTAAGACACTTCTGTCTGATGCATAAGCAAAATCAAGATACTGCTAGTTATTCTGTATCTGAGAAATAAATCAAACCCCCAAGACTTCACTCCTGTTGCCGGCAGTATATGGAGGAGACCCATTGAAAAAATGGGATTTACATAAAGGCTGATTATTTTTAGTCACTGATTCAGTAGGTATGTTCTATCTGGGTCTAGCAACTGAATTAGGCCAAGCAAAACATGGTAAGTCTTGAGTCCTGGGGGAACTCCACACTGCTGCATTTATTTTTTTGTCAAAAAGGACCATTGCCGTGTGTATTCCAGACCATACTCTACAATTCTAGTGCAAAATCCCAGCATAATATCTGCCTCCACTTTCAAGGACACCAGGAACCAATTCACACTACACAATTGTACTGCTATACTTCCATTTCAGCAGCCATGTCAACATCACCTGGAATGCTGAGTTTTATAGTTTGATCAGAAGAGCTCTCTAGCTGACAAATCTAAATGCGCCTTCCTAAACTGCAAATATCAGGAATTCATAGGACGGAATGCCAATTAAAGTGGAATCACAGTGTTACAAATATCTAGTGTGAATGAGCCTCAGGAAGATGAGGTATATACTCATTTCCAAATAATGCCAGGACAAGCTATGCCATTAAGCACAGTGAAGTGACAGTCTCAGGAGCAAATGTTGAATAGTGTGGGGAGGAGGCATGATAGCACCTCACCAAGCTCTGTCTTGTCCCACTGTCCCTGGGCCTTTCCACTGTGTTGAAGAACAGGGCTGTACTTCCCATGCACCTTGCACTGTGCCCCCTAAAGCTAGCTTGATGCTGGAGGACAGTGGATTCAGGACAGTAAAAAGAAATAAAGGATGCTGTCATGCTACAAAATTAATGTAGTTTGACACTGATTTAACTGTCATGGCTCCATTTTATGGGATTCTGGGACTTGTTGTTTGTTGTGGCATGAGACACAGGCTCTCCTGCAGGCTCTCTGAGAGAGAAAAAGAAGAAGAATAAATATTTCTCAGAACCTCAAAGCCCTGAATTCCCTAACACTGGGCTATGGCAGTTAAAGCAGTGTCAAACTGCATTAATTCTGCAGTGTAAATGCAACTGAAGTGTACAAGTGAAGGGGCTGGATTATAAAGCCAGAAGGTTGTACTGCATCCTGAATAAAACAGGTAACCAATAAAGAGACCCCAAAGGAGAGTGGCAGGATCAAAAGGAAAGGCAGAAAACATTTTGTTATTTAAGGATGAAGGGGATCATTTTTGTAATTTTCTTCCCACAGCAAGAAAATCTTTGAAAACTATATTGTTTTCAAATATTATTTAAAGTTTGGGATTTATTCTGTACAAAATCTGCATGTTTTTTGTTGTGGGTTTTTTTTGCACAGAAAATGCTACTTGCTGTGCACTAAATCCTTCTTCACCCGTGTGTGAATATTTCACAGAATAACTCCCACACTGTCAGTCCAGGATTCTCCTTGTCAGGTTTTCTATCATTTTAAAAATATATATTCTTTCCACCCCTAGAATGCTGAAAAAAGTCCAGAGTGACTCTGTTAAATTAATGCAAGATTAGTCAAAAAGAAGATAGTATGAATGACCAAGACACAAACTAAAGGTTTTTTGCAGAGGAATCAGAGAACAAAAGCCCAGTTCTCGCAATATTATAAAGAAAAAGTCAACATTTATTGCCATTAAAACAAAGGAACTCTGGCGGCACAGTGGTTAAATCCAAGTCCTGTAGCCACAATGTTGTAAATTTGATCCTAGAAGTCTCAAAGTTCAACTCAGCCTTCCATCCTTTTGTAGGTCTTTAGTATTCTCCTTCTAAAATGAACCAAAGTCAGGCCACTTCACTAAAAACATTTGGCATTAATTTAATATAAGTATTGTGTGGCTGCAATTTTATACACACTTATGAGGAATTAAACTCCATTAAATGCAGTGAGGTCTACCTCTAAGACACAAGCATAAGTCAATTCTCTCCTCCCTCTGATTACTTTTCTGTGTGGGTGAGAGGGTGGTAAGAGCAAGCATAAAATCACAATGGTCCTTTTCGGGGGAATTTTGGGCCTGAGCAGACAGGCCAAAATAAAGCTGCTTTGGGTCACTTTGGAAGTATGCTGTTTAAATGATGAATGCTTCCTAAGAGGCCAGGAGCCGTGCCAAAGCCACACTCCAATCCTAAGGAGTAGCGCGTAGCTTTGGTGCAGCTTCTGGCCTCTTAAGATGCATGTGCCGTTTAAACAGCATGCCTCCAAAGTGACCCAAAGCAGCTTTATTTTGGCCTGTCTGTTTGGGCCCTTTGATAATGGTACAGTAGGGAAGATGCAATGGGCTGCACACAGACATAGTCATACTTAGAATAGACCTACATAAATCAATGAGACAGTGACTACAGTAAATCTCATTGATTTCAGTGCCTCAGTTCTAAGCGCAACTTGTCTGGATCCAATCCATGTTATCCCCTATTCTGCAAACATTGTAGAAGGTGATAAGATTCCTAATCTCTTCTAAGACATACTGCCCTGTTTTAGTTGAGCTCTTATAACCAGAAACTGAAAACAAACCTTACTATGAGATAATATTCCCTGAAAAAAGGTTAACAGTAACTGTATCATTTCTATTTAACCTGCAGGAAGAAAGGGCAGCTACCTTAAAATATAATTCCTGCTATTTTTAATCAGTTTCAGATGGATACATGGACCTTTGACACTTTACATTTGATAAGGGCATGCTTCAACAAGAACTCAGTCTACTGGAGCTTGGGCAGTATTACACTTTGCTAGAAGGTGAGTAGGAGATAAAACAAAATAAAACAAAACATATAAGAATATTCTGTCAATTATTTTCTTTTATCAGTGCAAGGGACAGGCTAGCTGAGAGGATAAGCAAAATGGAAATTAGAAATCAGGGGCAGTTGAGATGCTGAAGCCAAAGACAACAAGGCACCAGGAACGAAAAATGAATCAGGAGCAAAGGATGAAGAATAAAACAGAAAGAAGGAGCAACAAATAAAGTGCACACGGAAAATGTAACCTCAAAAGTACCTTACTTTTCAAATAAGGGTTAATGTATGATCCCCTTTTAGGATACTTCTTGTCCAGGAACATTCATTCAGTGGACAGCTTCAGTTCTAAGTGGCAAGAAAGGGATAAATTCTGGAATCCACCTCACAAACACTAGAAAACAACAACACAATTGGTTTAAGTTTCCCTTTGAGCTTTGTTTCTAGTCATCCAGTGTCATTGTGCAACTACTCACTGTCACTAGATGAATTTGCGCTAGCATCATCAGTTCTCCCGCAGCTTGACATACTTTACAGGGAAGTAGGTGACCCTAGTATGCTGACTTTAGTACACTGCAAGAAAGGCATGAGAGATGTATCATATCATATCATATATCATACTATATTGTATTATATCTTATTATATTATATTTCCTTCAGGAATAAATTCTGAGGCTATCCAAATGAAGAACAAGGAATAATTTTTGATAAAGTCAAGACATGCTAAAAAAAAAAAAAAGAAGGAGGAGGAGGAGGAGGAGGAGAGATGTCGTTGCTTGATTATTTCAACTTTGCATGCAAGGGCGAATAATTAAAGCAGTTTTCTCCCTATTGTTTGAGAAAATTGATATTTTTACATGATATTCTTTGCGTATTTAAATGTACTGAAGTGTTGCACTGAAAAGATACTATGGAGAAAAAACATGTGTTTTCTTCTGCAAATTTTTTTTTTCTGTGCAGCAAATCCATTTTCCATGTAAAAAACGCATGTTCTGTATACAAAAATGTTTTTCACCACAGAATAATCACTACAACACTGCAGGGCATCAGATACCAGAGGAAAATTGCACAAAATTCTTGCTGCTTTATTGTTCTTCACAACTTTTGGGAAACCTTTTGAGAATGTGATATGGTTAAAAATCCATTTCTGGCACATTGCTCCTATGCATTTTGTGTATTTATTTTCAACAGAACAATCAAATGAAACTACTTTTGTAGTGGAAAGTTCCAAAGGCCTAAATCCAATCAATCTTTTGCTAATTTGTTCAGATTTCATGCCTTTTTCCAAGTGCTTTTTGCAGAAATACTATATACTATTCAGCATCAGACTAAGCAGGCCCACATGGAATTAAACTCACCCTCTGATGTGCACTTTAAACATAGACAAGAATTTATAGGATTGCAGCTTTTGTGTCCTCTGCATCAGAATGGGTAAATCTGTAAATAATTAAGACTATAGGTTATAGGGTTATAGGCTCAGCACTTAGCCAGCTTGTCTGTCATTAAAATCTACAACAGAAGATCTGGAAAGAATTGTTGAATGGAATCTGACCATCATACAGAAATGAAACCAGTGGCTAAATTATGGCACAGCTCCATACATTTGGAGGTATAGACATCTGCAAGTTCATGTCTAAGCACCAGGAAGTACCAAGTCTTTGTGCTCCGTTTTTTGTGTTTGTCCTTACCTTCTGAAATAGAATGTTTGCTTCTTCTTTCTTTGCCTTGCCCAAATTGTCGTCACAGATGATACACAGCATAGCTGGGGGGGGGGGGGGGGTCATAATTTATTTTATTTTGATGTCACATTCTTTTGACAAGCACTCCATATTTTGAGAGACAAAACTCAGTGTAAATAAATCATTTCCACTTGAAGCTAGTTCTGCTTTCCCAAGTATAAAGTGTGATGTCTGCTCTAATACTTCTCATTTTCATACACTTGAATCTCTCTAGAAGAAGTAATGCATTTTCCTTTGTGCATTTAAACCAGTGACGTCTTCTTCTACTTCTGCTTCTTCTGACATCCTGCAGAAAAAAATCAAGTTGATATGTCCCATATTGTGTATACAAGCATGGATAAAAATTATTTCCTTCTCTCAACCTTAATCTTTTTGGCAGGGGGAGGTTTGTTTGCCCTCCACTTATCCCAAATGTATGCAGCATTTATGTAACTCTGCCCACCCGTTTGGAATTAGATGTGAGAAGTGTATAAACTATGGAGCTTATGCCATTAACAAATAAGCCAGTTTACCTCTTCTGGCTTGAAATCAGGATCTGGGATGCCCCCCGGATGTTATTATACCTAAATCGCCGCCAATCTATTTGGGATGCTGCTGCTCGGATGAATCCTGAGTTGAAGCCTAGCTCAGCAAACAGTTTTTTGTTAAGTCAAGGAGCTTCTGACTTTAAAAATTGGCCATCTGAGCAAGGCTTCAACCCAGGATGTATCTGGGTGGTGGCATCCTAGCTAGATAGGTGGTGATTTAGGTATGGTAACATCCAGGGGCATTCTAGATCCTGAATTCAAGCTGGAAGAGGTAAGACAGCAATATGTTAATGAGACAAGTTCCTATGTGAAGGAGACAAAACAAACAAACAAACAAACAGGTGGGTGGCTCTAACTGGAGCAGGCACTACTAGCTTCAACACCTCTGATATATCAATCAAGTGAAATTTGTACCCTGAGGTTCTTCTGCTTGGATATGGCTCTTTGTAAGCCATTACTCATTGTGTTCTCACCATGCTCCAGTTTTTGTTTGTTCATTTTAGTTCCTATTGTTGCCCCTTTGATCATTATTCACATTTGTCAATTTGCACTTATTCTTCTGGGATGCTTTATTCTTGCCAAAATCCTCATACCTTGAGCAAATTTAAACCTAAAGAGAAAAATAACATAAATTCCATCAAGATCATGTCTTTTTGTTTTTTGTTTTTATATAGTCAGCCCTCTGTATCCACAGGGGATATTAAAATCTGTGGATGTTCAAGCCCGTGCTGTCCCCAATAGTGGCATGTGCATGCGGCTGTGCTGCCATTAGGGACAGCCCCTGTTGTCCTGTGGCAGCCTGCGCACATGACCATGCCTCCACTGGAGACAATGGAACTTAATGGCGGCATTGCCCATGCATGTGCTGCCATGGGACAATGGAGGCTGTCCTAAATGGTCACACACATGAACCACCATTAGGAACGGTGCGGACTTTCCATCTGCGGATGCTTGAATCTGCAGATACTGAGGGCTGACTAAACTTAAGCCTAATTTATATTTGGTCAGACTAACTCTGACCCACCCTCTTCCTGGATAAGGATACTCTGGTGGTGGTGGTGGTGGTGGTGGTGGTGGTGGTGGTGGTGGTGGTGAATATTGAAAATGATGGATGATAGTGAACTGTGGAGGTGGTTGTGTCTAAAGTAATATAAGGCTTTTTTCTGCTGAGGTCATTTTAAGTCATGGATGGTTACACAAGAGTGGTGCATTTTCTTCTTGATGACTTGTGGCCTGCTTCTTTCAAAGATAAATTCCTCACATTCCTTGGTGATGTGACTATTCAGAATGTTTGGAGGGCCTTACAGAACCAGGCTGTGGAGCATATGCTGTGGGAGTCCAGCACTGGACTAATTTTTGCTCTGCTTTTCCTAGGGATACTAATTTGCTGGTACAAGTGGAAAAGACGAGCTTCACATTTTTCCATGCTCACATGGTGGTACAGGACACTTAACTGGATGTTTCTTTACACCCCATGTTCTACACCAGCCAGCTAGCCATCTCCAAATATCTGAAGGGGTGTCATATGAAAGAGAGAGTGAGGTCCAAAACACACTGCAGAACTAATCCACTTGGAGACTGTTTTAACTGCCCTGGCTCAGTGCTAGGGAATTTTGGAAATTGTAGTTTATTGTGGTACCAGAGCTCTTTGACAGAGAAGGTTAAATGTCTCACAAAACTATAATTCCCAGGATTCCCTAGAACTTAGCCAGGATGGTTAAACCAGTCTCAAACTGGATTATTTCTACAGTATGTTTTGGATCAAACAAAACCAAAGACTTATTTCATTCTGTGCTAGACAGAGTAGGTAGGAAGGTATGGGACTTGTTGTTATTCAGCTTCTGCCTTCGTCTTTCTGCTTGAAAGACCCACTACTGTCTCTCCCATTTCCCAGTGAAGTAAGTCAAGCTGCCTGAGCTTTGGGACTACGGGAACAGGAGAAGTGGCGATTAGCTCTGCTAAGCACTCTGCGCTTCCCCATTAAAGCTCCAAGACTTGTTGGAGGGGGAAAGCATATGATAATATTGAGGGACTGTCTAATTTCTGTCAGGTTGACAAGTGGCCGTTTAGAGCAAAAGCCAAGAAAAGAAGTTTTATAACTAAATGATGAGGCGAAGCTATCAACAGTCAAGAAGGCAAGTGCTTGCTTGAAACAGAAATTGCAGGGGAAAGGAGGCATATGAAGACGAGAATCTGCAGCCAGAATGCCAATTGAACAGTTAGAGCAATATGAATTAACTGATGGAATAATATTGACTGAAGAGGAAGCAATTGTACCTTAACACAGAGTGCCAAATGTCTAGTTAAAGAGGCATAAAGTAGTTGACAGAGGGATACACTGAAGGAGGAATGACCATTCAGTTTGTCAACTGATAACCACACAGTTGGCTAGTGGGAGCAGCAGCAACCAGCAAAGAGAAAGAAACTGAGAGGAGAGGAGCAGAGCTTTTCTAACCAGTCAGGTTGTAAAGTATCTATGTAGACTACCACAATTCAGATAACAAATGGATAAATTAGGGGCATCCGCAGAAGGGGAAAAACATTTCTGGAAGTATTGACATTCAGTGGGACTGAAATGTTTCTGGTAACGTGGGGAGCTCCCAGGACATACTTCAGGAGGAAATAAATGAAATGTAGATATTTAAAATAAAATAAAAATCACAGGTACAAAAACCAGGACTTTAAAGGCTTTGTTTTGTCCATCTGGAGATGGCCTAGGAGGAATATGTGTGTGTGTGTGGCTTTTTAAATTTATTTAAATCAGGATGTAAATGGAGTAGTTAGAGCCATAAAAGTGTGTGTGTGTTGGGGGGGGATAATATTGGAATCAGGTGAGCTCTTCCAACTTCAGTTAAGATGCCAATAGACCTCTTAGAACAATACAGTTGGGAAAAATATGGGATATTTCAGATGAAGGAGAATGTTTTTGAATCACTCCATATGCCATGTGACTAGCAGTTGTCTGCCTTCAAGTCATTTTCAACTTATGGTGAATCTAAGGTGACCCTATCATGGAGTTTTCTTGGCAAGAAATGTTCAGGGGAGGTTTGCATTGCCTTCTCATGAGGCTGAGAGCATGTGTTTTGCCCAAGGTCAGCAGTGGGTTTCATGGCTGAGCTGGAAATCAAATCCTGGTCTCCAGAGTCATAGTCCAACACGCAAACCACTATGCTACACTGCTTCTACAAACCAACAAAAAGAAGATTTGAAAAGAGGCAGAGCTGCTTCTTCTATACAGACCGCCCTTTTACTGGCCAGATCAGGGCTGTGGCAACCTCATGCCATGGCCCTAATCTGGCCTGTGAAGAGATCAAAAAGGAGCTGCAAAAAGCAGCTCCATTTTGCTCCCTGCAAGGGGCGCCATAGCTGCAGTGGTGCATCTTTATGACACCCCTTCAGTGCTGCATCATGTGGATGCAGCACTGGAGGAGTGTCATGATGGTGCACTCCGTGTGGACCGGCGCACACCAAAATGGTGCCCTGGGGGTGGGTTCCAGGCATCCAGTGTGCGGACGCTGCTCCCTAACTCCAGCCACAGGCTGGCACAAAGTGCCAGTCTGTATAGGTCCTAAGAGAAGACAGCTAGTTTACAACAATTCCAACAATGGAGCTTAAACCAGCAGGAGCCAAAAAAAGAAAGCAATTTTATATTAAATGGAGCAGTGCTCTTCTAGCTTTTGGCAGAATGCAAAATGATTAGCTAGAGCAGTGCAATCTATCACAGGTCTCTCAGTCAAACCAGTATGCCAGGTGTCTAATTACAGCACCAACAGGAAAATCAAAGATACATAAGAAAGAGACCTTTCTAACTTCAGTAAGGGCATATACAGATTTTGTTCTTTCCAGGTTTATACTGGGTTAAAATAAACTGGCCTAGGGAGCTGGTATATGTTGTACCCAATACAAAGCCTCTGGTTGTACTGGGAGCTGCAAGGAAATATTGTGAGATAAACAAAAAGTATATGGATCTCCAAAATAAAATCTGAGAAAATAGAAACAAAATCTGAGACTTTCTGGTCTCTTTAATCAGTCTGGAAGTCAAATGGCTAGTTAGAGCTGTAGGGGACTAAAAAAGGAATGATATATAGTCAGCCCCTCATATTCGTGTATTCTTTATCCATGGAATTCCCAGGATTCCCTAGCACTGAGCCTAGGCAATAGTACTCTTAAACTGGATTATTTCTGCTGTGTGTTTTGGACCTTTGCTTGTTTCTTGCTGCTGCAGACCTAGGCTCTGAAGTGATTCAGATTAAAAGAAAGGTGATTCTGACTCCCTGTAGAGAGAACTTCCTCATGGTAAAAGCTATTTGACAATAGTCCAAAACACATTGCAGAAATAATCCAATTTGAGATTGCTTTAACTGCCCTGGCTCAATGCTAGGGAATTCTAGGAAATGTAGTCTTGCGAGATATTTAGCCTTCTCTGTGAGAGAGCCCTGGTGCCACAATAAACTACAGTTCCCTTATTCTCTAGCACTGAACGTGGGCAGTTAGAGCGGTCTCAAACTGGATTATTTCTGCAGTGTGTTTTGGACCAATGGAATAGATCTCAGGAGATGGGTTTTTTTTAAACAAAATGTGGATGGTCACCTGTCATATGTACCTTAGTGGTGGGTTCCTGTCTTGGACTGGATGGCCCCAGGTACCTTCCAAATCTATGATTCTCAACAATACATCAATGATGATAGCAATCGGGCCTCTTTCTTCCCTTTAAACCTTGCTGAGAGGAGTCAAGTGGGCATGCCAGATAGCTTGTCTGAGAGAGATAATTTCAAATCAATTCTGGCAAAAATTGCTTCTGACCAACTCTCACCTCCTTGGATTTTTCCAAGAAAACCACTGATCTGAGACACAGTTGTGATTTTAAAGTACCTTTTACCTTCTCCTCACCATGCGTAGACACATAATCCAGGGAAAAGGAGTTAAAACAACAGCTAACAGGGCAATCCTATGTGTCTACTCAGATGTAAGCTTGATGGAGTTTTACAGAGCTTACTCCCAAATATGTTTGTATCAAATTGAAGCCACACAGCATTTAAATGCTCTTCAATTGATTTTGAAAGTTTTTGTGTAAAGTAGCTTGGCTGCTTTAATTTCAGAAAGGGAAATCTATAAGGTAATGAATTTCTGTGTGCTCTTAATTTGCAGTACAGTGACAAAGTATTTATGCATAACTATCATGATGTGTATTTCTGTAGCACACATATGAATAACTTGCAACAGTAAGTTTAAAACATCTCTAAATTCCTCTGGCATAGTAGAAAACTTGTTTAACAGATTGTAAATAGCAGATAATACTAGTTAAACATAGCAATTGAGAAGCCTTGTTTCAGACTAATAATAGATAAGTTATCTATTATTATAGATGTTATGCTTTCCTTTTGCCAGCAGGCAGAAACATTCTCATTTAAGCAAGCTTTCTAATGCTTAAGCAGGGAAGGTTTTTAATATAGATGTATGCTATATTTGTTTTTAATTTTTGTATGTTTTTAAAATCAATTTTATAGTGTTTTACTGTGGTGTTTTTAAATTTGTCTTGAACTTTTTGTAAATGTGTTTAATGTGTTGTGGACGCCACCTTGGGTCCTGGTCCAAAAGAAAGGCAGCATATGAATAAATTAAAATTAGTAAATAAATATGCATTTCCTTTCAAAATGGTTCCAATGGCAGCACCCAGGCTATTGAAATTCAAATGAACATTTGCTGGCCACTAGCCTTGGAAGAAGGCATGCAGGCCCAAGCTGGCTTTTGATCTCTTCCAATTGCTCTTACCCTGCCTGTAGGAAAAGGTGGAGCTAGATATATTGACCAAACACAATGTACCCCATTTACTTTTCATTTAACTATTCTAGCTACCCCCATTATACACAAGCTATCCTAATTCAGCATTTCTGCTAATGGGTCTAGGGTAGATCCTGAAAGAACACATCAATTCCTATTAGGATTAGGAAACTTTACTGTAATACGAAGACAAAATGCAGCTTTTCTAAACTTTAAGCCACTTAGCAGCAGTGGTACAGTTCTACTGAAGTCTTTGATGAACCCAATATTCAAAATAATTTTGCCCCTCCCTTCATAAGAGTGTTCAAACTTTATTGCAAGAGTCTTGAAAAGTGGAATTAAAGTGGGATACTAATACCCATGGACCTATCTTATCACAGGGCACTGTATCTATCCAGTAGCTGGTCTGTAGTCCATCTGTTGCTATCTTATAGATGGGTAAAAACTGTCAATGTTTTCTAGTCGTGCTGTTTTCCCACTGTTGATGCACACATGATAATGACTGTCTTCAACCTGACATGATTCTATGTCTGCATTTCCTAGACTAATGTAATTGTAGCATCTTACGAGCTCAATGTGATAAAATCCTTAGAACCTTTTTTGGAGGAGGCCTATTTTGTCATCTTTGGGGGTGATGTAAAAAGGTCAATGACTTGAATCATTATTAGACAACTTCATATGTTTGAAACACCTTTAAATAAACCAACAGCAACAAGAAAGGGGAGGGAATCAGTGGCCAGGAGCATTCTTCTTTTTGGCCACATGCAAGTTTCAAAGGAAAATGTCCATGAGAATATTATATCCGTGCCTTTCTGCATTTCAAAAATAACCAGTGCATTACAACAAAGTTTTTCCATTGTGTCCTTTTTACAGTAATCCCTGAAAGGCTCAGTTTGTGTTATTTGATCACCATGGCATGGGTTTTCGATAACATCTGAAGCCCAAGGCTTCAAATTCAAAATGAAAGGAGATTGCCGTTGATTAGATATGGAGTGCTAATCACTTTTATTGTGCTTTCCATAAAATTGTCAGTTGTGGTCTAAGTCCTGTTTTAAAATCAACAGATACAAGTGCTAATCTCTGGAAATGAAAATGTCAAATAAATCAAGCCATGTGCTGAGACTGCACATCAGCAAAAATAAACGCTCTTGCAAAAATAATTTTGCCTCCTTCCTTCATTTTGACATACGTTTCCTGGATTTGGATATTGCAAAGCTGGGTTCAATTCCCTGTTGAGCCAGGAATTCATTATTATTGACCATGCTTATGGTCTTGAATAAGATATTGTAGCTTTGCATCACATCCTTATCTATAAAGAGAAAATACATCTTGACTTGGTTCACTTGCAACAGAGGTTGTGAAACTACCCTAGGCATAAAATGCTATTTGAAAACACCGAAATTCTGGACCATGTCAACAACTATCAGGTCAGAATGCACAGGGAGCCATTGAAATCTACAAACATCCACAAACATGTAGACAACTTTAATGGGAAAGAAGAAACCCTTAAAGTAAACATACGGCTGAGACAGACCACCCGAAAATGGCAATCTGCAGGTGCCTGTTTTAACTCTGGAGGGATGCTGCAGCCGCCAAACTGTCCCTCTGGAGTAAAAAGAACCCGGTTCTTCAGGGTTCTTTTTGTGGTGCTCGGCTTACGTCACGAGTGTTCCAGTGGTGCACTCATGATGTAAGCGATGCACAGAGATGTGCGGATGCTGCGCATCACTTACGTAAAGATGGCGGCCCCTATGTGAATGGGAGGCTGCCATTAGGCCACTGCCTGCACATACTAGGGTTCTGGAGTATGTGGTAGCTGCATGCTCTGGAACCCTAGTTTTGACAGCAAGATGGCATTTTTGGCTCGTCTGTCTTGGGCCAAAGTTTGGCTACCAGTCCTGAAAAAGACCCAGCAAGTGCAGATGAAAACCCCCCAGGAGTGTTTCCCAGCACACAATGGATCTCTAATTAAATGGACACCCTGAGGCCTTGCCATTCAACAACAGATCAACACAGAGATTAACATGTAAATCACTTCTTGTCAACCCAGGGTGTCATAGTATGTATACCCCACTCACTGCTATGCCAGTATTCTCTGAAGATGTCAGCCACAGATGCTGGCAAAATGTCCAGAATAATCTATTCCAGGACAGTGCCACATAGCCTGAAAAACTCACAAAAAATTATGGATGCCAGCCTTGAAAGCCTTCGACTTCACAGAGATTGTGACTGTTCCTTCCTGTGTCATATCAAATTTCATTTTTGTCCTCCACAAGGAATATTGCAAACTCCAGGTTTTGGGGAGAATGCAGCTGTTTTACATAATTCATTTCATAGGCTTGGGTTGGGATCACATCAAAGTGATCTGCAGAGAGGGGAGGGGTACTATGGAATAATGATGAACTGCTGGGCAGGGACTTCAAGGGATCTATGTTATACTCTCCACTGAGTCAGGAAACATATTAGGTGACCTCACACTAGCCATTCTTATTCTCACTTTTCACATCACAGAATTGTTGGTAGGTCAAAGGGAGGAAAAGAGACACAGCTGGATATAATAAATTTAACTATCAAATAAATAATCATTCAAGGGAAAATCCTGGTGGTGACATATGTTGGTGTAATTCCTGGTACTTCAGTGAGTATTCTGGAAGTAGGTATACAATGTTTTTTCCCCCTGTAGTACCAATGCCCCAGGTACATTACAGCAGCTAGCGGGTGCCTGGAAGAGCTCCATCCCCCTGGTCACTGATTGACTGTAGGATTGCACCTTGGCACATTCTGGCTGCCCCAAGCATCTTGAGAAGAAGAGGCAGCCTTACAAAGACATGGGAAGGACCTTGGGGAGTGTAAGGACCATTGGACCATGCTTGGAAGCACCCTACATGCTGATCATTGAACATGGAAATGAAGCTGCACCAATGATTCTGGAGTTTCTGTTGCATACTCAGGAAAGAAATGGGGGGAAAGCAGCTACTTTCACCCCTGGATGGCTGGTTCTAGTATGCTGGTGGAGACCTATGCTCTGCTATACCGCTAAACAAATCTTGGGGCTTGTCTACATTATACTCCAAGTTCCCTCTGGGCTGGCCACACAGTGTTTATATCACACAGTCCCAAAATCTGAAATGAGCTCGGGGCTATTATTCAATGCTCGGAACTGATTCAAGTTTTCCACTCCATACTGAAAAACTGGAGCAAAACATGTTGGCAACAGGTAGCAACAGGTGCCTCAGCATCCCTGTTGAGTTGCTTTGCAGACGTGAGGTGCTCTGAAGTCAGAATGTGGCTGGGTGCCTTGTTCTGCCCTCAGAGTGACTCATGCCTGCAGTGGTGACACTAGTCAGTTCGAGGGGACCACAGCTGCCTATCATCTTCAGCAGATATGGGGAGGATGAAATTAAAGGGAATGTGGGAGCTGGAAAATGTTCTGGCAAGTGTAGACAAGCACTGGCCTCTGATTTTCTTCTTCACTGCTAAATTCTTTACTTGGAAACATTCTGAATTTCTCTTTTGGCTGTAAATGGAAAAAAGGCATGTTTCCTCTCCCCACTCTCCTTCCTCTTAAATTACTAGTGTAAAACAATCAAAGAATAATGTCTGTTATGGACACTGTCCTCCCGTCTAGTAATACTTTTCTTGATGATAAACAAAAATGACCACCAGGAGAATACATGCCAAGTATGACTCATGCAGGGACGTAGCTAGGATTTTAGGAAGGGGGGGGGGTCCAGACTAAGTGCCACCATTATAATGGGGCTAGAGTGCGGCGGCGCAGCAGCACACACCATTCATTTTTCTAATGGAAGGGGGGGTCCGGACCCCCCGGGCCCCCCCCCCCTTGACTACATCCCTGACTCATGTTACAAACAACAGTTCAATATTGTGTTTTGTCAGCATGGTGGGAAATAAGATGTTAAAGTAAGTGAGAACTCTCTTTGGAGTCTTGGTGAGATAGAGGTGGCAAGTCTTCTGCTGTTCACAAGAAAGCCCCTCATTGTGTCTGTCCTTTTAGCGTGTCCTTTGTCTCACTGTCACTCATTTACTTCCCTCAAAACTAAGTTTCATTTGCAGTCATAGTCTTTGTTCCCCTTAAAACTTTGTAGGCATAGATGGAAATTTGCTGCTTCCTGGCATTGTGCTCTGCATATCTGAAGGCTGCTTGAGGGCCAAGCTAAACATTAATTACATGAATTTTCATTACGTAAATAGCAGGAAAGTGGAAGCCTGAGCAACCACAGGACCATAAAGGATTAGGAAAATAGTGTTTTAATGTTTCTCTCCCTACCATGGTCCAGACCAAAACCACTCCTTTAAAATGGCTATTTGAACTTCATACAACACCTCCCTTAGTGCCAAAGGGAGATTCCCTTTAAATGCAAATAGCAGCTCAAGAGAGGAATACTTTCTTGGAATTGTGGCAAAGAGAGAAAAGATTTTTTTTCCCCCTGGACCATAGTCCTAAAGTTGTTCAAGATTCCTGTGGTAGTGACATGCACAATAGAGATCATGCCCATTAATTGCATCCATGCAATTAGCATCATGTCTCATTTGGCCCTGACAGCTGTAAAAGATTCTGTTCCATTAGATCTTTGTACAAATATTGATTGCTGATTAATAGCAGTAGAAATGCACTACAAAGTCACATAGATATCCAGTGTGCTCTGCTTACCCAAGAATAAGCTTCACTGAACACAGAAATTTACTCTGTGCTTACTGTGTCTGCTTAACACAAGAGCTGAAGTTCTTCCCACTGCTATGACCACAACTCACTTGGGCAGTTATGAATGTATAACCTAGAGTTATGCATTTGTAGCTGTTTTGTATTTATGATCCTTATGTATTTCCAAGTTCAGGGGCAATGTAGAGACCATGAAAGTCTCCCAATCCCCACTCACCAAGCAGCAACCGCTGTGATCACTGGGGGTTTGTTCTCCTGTTAATCTGGAAGCAGAAGACTTAACATTTCCACACACATGTCTGTGTGGTGTTGGGCTGGGAACTACTGCATAGCTACTTAACTGTGGTGGTTACACAGTGAATCCTGGCCAATAATCAAAAGTCAGGAAGTCTGTTCTGTGGGTCTGAAAAACATTTTCTCTCCACCCCATCATATCTAAATGTGAGTGTGTTGGAGGGAGGGGTACATATGCATTTAAACAGCCCACTATAAATTTATTCTAACACTCATTTCACCATTTTTCTTTCCCTCTACAATGGGCACGTAAGTCTTTTGGCCAGCATAGCTGATGGTCTGCTAGCTGGCTGCCTACCACTGAGAGCTGGCAGTATAGGGGAAAGATAATCAATGAAATCTCAGTAAAAGCCCTTCCCTTTGAAAATCTGTGTCATTTAACATCTCTGCTGCCAAGCCTGAGCTTTACTCAGACCACAGAACTTACTTATTGCCTAGCAGAAGCTGGGCCACTGTAATTTAGTAATGAAGTTCTTCTATGTCTTTCATCAAAAATGCCAGGAATTATACGGTCAACTCAAAATTCTACCAATGTTTTAATAAAAAGCTGTGTTACTTATTATGTGTTACTGAGGCTAGCAGAAACGTTGATGCAGAAAGGCCAAATCATGCTTCATGAGATATGTGCTGTGGTGCCCATGCCTTCATGGGTCCCACTGCTGGCTTCAGTAGCCTCCCAGCTCATCTTTACCTTCTTGGTATTGCTTCCTGGTTGCCTGCCCTTTTAAGTATTATTATTATTATTATTATTAATATAGCGCTGTAGATTCTAAAGCACAGCTACTGTGAAAAAGGCAAAGAGGCAGATCAGTAGCACATCCAGATGTCTTGGGTTCCATCTGCATTGCAGAATTAATGCAGTTTGATACCACTTTAACTGCCATGGCTCATTGTTATGGAACAGTGGTTCCCAACCTGTGGGTTGGGACCCCTTTGGGGGTCGAATGACCCTTTCATGGCGATCGCCTAAGACCACTGGAAAACACCTATTTAATTACAGTTATGAAGTAGCAAAGGAAATAATTTCATGGGTTTGGGTCACCACAACATGAGGAACTGTATTAAAGGGTCACGGCATTAGGAAGGTTGGGAACCACTGTTATGGAATATTGAGGTTTGTATTTTTGTGAGATATTTAGCCTTCCCTGTTAGAGAGTTCTGGTGTCATAACAAACTACAACTTCCAGAATTCTATTCTATTGCATTGAACCATGGCAGTTAAAGTGGTATCAAACTGCATTATGTCTGCAGTACAGATGCAGACTTGGGCTCTTCCTTTTGGTGGTTGAGCAGACTGGACCCTCAAAGATGTTGGGGAGGTAGAGATGGCTCTCGGTGGCACTGGCTCTTGTTTGTTGTGTCATCTAGGCTGCAAGTCAGTGGCTGCTAGGGTGGCCATATCTCCTACTGGACCAAGTCCGATTTCAAATTAGAGCCACAAGGACAGAAAGCTTCAGTGGCCTTAAGAGTTAGCAAATGGGCACCAGGCTGAAGGAGACACAGAGATCACATCCCCCATTAAGGTAGGAGAAGAGCGTCGAAACATTCCTTAGGGTGGCTGGGGGTTCTGGGAAATTTGATCTAAAATACATAACATAATATTTCCACATTCTGCATGAAATATTTTATAATACTATTTCTATTACAGCCATTATTCCTACATTTACTTCCATCCATACAACTGTTCATATTTTATGTAAACCTGTGTCTTCTTTAGTCCTCTGGTTTTGGTGATGCTTTTGCTCTTTTCGGGGTGATGGATAACTTTAGCCTGGAGGCACAATCATGGGGCACCTTAAGGAAGAGCCATTGTATTGATTTTAAATATTGCAGCACAGAGTTTAGTGAAAAAGAGAGTCTGAGTAGACCAAGCAGACAGTGTTTCAGCCACTGTTTGCAGAAGGCAAACAAAATGCACCCTGCCCTGTAAAGAGATGAAAAGGCTAATAAGATGGGAAACCATGGGGGAGGGCAGACAGTGGTGAAGGGAGGATAAACTAACCTTTCATATTTGTGGCTTGGCAGAAAATGTGTTGTAATTTCTATAGCCCTCTTGTATATCAATAAGTAAATGTTAAGCCTCAGTTAATGGAGTGGAGCTCCCTTTGGCTGTTGCTGGACAGAGCAGCAAGGAAGGAAAATAAATATTTTGAAGATGCTTTACAAAATCTTTGGTTTTGTTTGAAGTTACTGTGTACATCCTGCACAGCTGGGACAACTATTGCCAGAGCTGTGATACACAATGTATCTAGCAAGCATTATTTTTCTGTTTATGGTGATATAGTGTTTTCATCAATGTTCTTCATTTTACAACCATGTGTGTGGGCAGGCAGGCAAAAAGAGAGATGTATGAAGGGATGGAAAAAATGACATAGCTACCATATTCAACTGTTGAAGAAGCTTGCATTAAGTCTCATATCACATATTAAGGAGGAAATTATACAGTTCACTACATGTCTCACTTGGAAGCACATTAGAGTTTTAAAAAGTAATAAGCATGAACGTTTTCATTGCGACCACAATGGCAGGAGAGGAGGCATTTAAACTTTTCCACTGCAAATGAAGTCCAGTCCAGATGATCACCCTTGATCAACATCCTTAGGGGGCAAAGCTCCCATTGTCATTAATGAGAATGGTTCTCTCTACATTTAACAGCAGTAGTAGGCAGTGACAGCTGGTCTATTCATGCAACCTGGGTCCAAACATTAAAGCTATTCTCCAACACTTTGAACGCCATCCCCAAATAAATTCAGCACATTGGATAGCTCTTTGGAACATGGAGTGGATTCAGCACCTCACTAAGATGGAAGCCTACCATCTCCACAGACAGTGTTGGTATTACATCACAGTATATCATTATATAGTTTAGTGGCTTTGCCAAGAAACACCTTCAATGTTCTGTTTCTCATCGTCTCTATGACAGATTGCTGCCATTCCTGAAATGGAGATGGCTTTTGTCCTTTAGGTAATTTTTAAAAGATGGGTATATTTGTAACTACTGTTACAAAAAATACTGTTCTGTATTGCACATTGTTTGTTTTGTTTGGAAGTTCATAAATTTAATAGACTACCTGACTGAAATCAGGAGTTTCCCATGTCTGTTTTGTTCTTATATGAGGAATGTATAAAAGTGTGTCCGTTTCCTGACAGGTTTGTTCTGTGAGTCTCTCATGACAGCACTGCTCCTTTAAGTGTTGAGTGTTTGATTTTCATCATACGGCAAGCCTGATAAAAATTGGGGTCTCTGCTACCTCCACATGTAAGTTTGAAAAGCATGTGCCAGATTTAATGCCCAGTATAGTGTGGTCCTAAGCCAGGAGGAGAAGGAGGAGGGGGGGATGTAACCAGCATCTACACTGCAGAAATAATGCAGTTTAACACTGCTTTAACTGCCATGGCTCAATACTATGCAATTCTGGTGGGATTTGCAGTTTTATTAGCTATTTAGCCTTCTCTGGCAGAGAGTTCAGATACCACAACAAACTACAAATCCCAGGATTACATAGCATGGATCCATGACATATTAAGCAGTGTCAAACTGCATTAATTCTGCAGTGTGGCAGCAGTCATTTATTATGTTATTGAAGCATTCAGAAATTGGTGGTGGCTTCAGAAAAAAAAACATCCTTAGTAAATTCTTGCATACTGCCCAACTGCCCCAGTTTGGCAGGAAAAATCCAAATTAATCTTCTGCCATCCCACTTTTTCAGCAGCTTTTAAAATGTCCCAGTTTCTCTGTACTCCTCCCTCTTTTCCCCTTTTTGTCCTCTGCTCATTTCAATTTCTGAAAACTGAGTTAAAGGTGCAAGAGTAGTTTGCACTCAGTTCCCCAGCAGGGAGGAGAAGAATGGAGACGGCAGAGTTTTGCCCTTCCCAGTAAGTTCAGACTGCAGCCTCTGGTAGCTTATGTGTTCTTCCTCATTAATACATTTTGCCATATTGACCAGACTCTGCTGTTGCTTGACTACACATGTCCCAATTTTTCATCTGTGAAATGTGGGAAAGTATGTTTCTGAAAGGCCTAGTAGCAGTAGCAGATTGACAATTAGAATTTTCTTGACTTTAAATGTAAGTTGATGGAGATATTATAAAGTGTTTGCTGTGCCTGTCTTCTTTTTGTGTATGCTTGAAAAAAGTTTGAAATTCTCCTTTTTGTGTGTGAAAAAGACTGGCAAACATTTTTTTTGAGAAGACTCTTTTGAAGATCCTGTGAGTGAAGCAAGATAAAACAGCAAGATTAAATTGCAAAGGAAGTTGCACGAGAAGGAGAGCTATAAAAGAAAAACTAACCTAAGGGGACAGTATCTAGAATTAAATACTGTATTTTAACTAAATTAATAGTAAATTAAAATGGAAGCTACATGGAAGCTACATCTTTAAACAAGACATTTTATCTTGTAAGGCACTGGTAGATGTTATTTGGTTTTGCCTAGGTTCATTTGTTGTGTTGTGATTCAAGGGCAGCTTGCATTCAAGTCTTTGATTTAGGACTATGCAGGCAAGATGTACACCAATTGTACTGGTGGGAAGATGAAAAAGCAGGGGGGCAATTCAGATGTTGACACACTGGTATGTCTTGGCTTGGAGGGGGAAGGATAAAGTGGACCCTCCCTTTTCCACTGAGCAGTATAGTGTTGGCACCTCCTTGGGTTTGACCACTGAAGGCTTGGACACTGGGCTACAGAATAGCACCATATCCTAAAACAGACATGCATGCGTAAGCCACACTTATCTTCACACATGTCATGAATGGAATTCCAGACTGAACACTTGAAAGTGTGTTCTTGTTACTTGCTTTATCCCAACCTTTGCTACAGAAAGTCTCTCAAGATGGCTAGCGAGGAATGATATACTGGGCTGGTGATAAGATGGAGGTCACAGAGTGCTAGAGTGCTAATTGATTTTATTGATTTTAGTATTTTGATTACCAGTGAACAATTTATGACTCTCTGAGTGTCATCAGCTCTAACCAAAGTAACCAGTGGTCAGGAATGATGGGAGTGAAAGACCAACAACATCTAGAGGGCTACATGTTTAGGTGAAATCCTGAAAGTTGATGCTTATAAAAGTACTTTTGAAGCCACTGCATTTCTCTATCCACCCAGACTTACATTTATATTGAGATTATGCAAGATATTTTGATACCGGTAGGACAAACTACTGAAATCATTCTTGCTCTAGGCTCAGGCCTGCATCTAATTTCTTTCCTTGTGGAAACCTTAACTGCACTTTAGCGATGAGCTCTAGGCAGGAGTGACAGGTAAAAATGTGTTCGCAGCCAAATTATAGCAGTGGGTAGACTGCAAACTCAAAAATAGAACAGGCAGTGTTCTGAGAGAAAACACAGATCCCCTTGCTTTATAGCAGACTGAAACTTATATCTGAATTACTGTGTTGGAATCCCTAAAGATGTATGGCAGAGCTACATGAAGACAGCAAAAACCCTCTCCTTATTTTAAGACATTTTGTCTTTTGATTCATAGAGACCCAAAGCCAGTGGCAAGCACTTTATTATGTGTTTTAACAGCAATTGTGAAAAACTAGCTTTGCATAATCTTTGCTAATGAAACAAATGCTTACTTTTCAAACACATTACAATAGTACTGCATTGTGGGGTTGGGGTGGGGAGAGACTTGCCCTGCCTTAACTGGTGATGTTGTGCTCTAGATGTGAGGCTTATGTGACTGTTATGAAAATTCCTCAGAACTCTGCCTTAGAGGAGTTCCCAGCATGAAGGTTCTGGAGTGCTTTTGGCCCGTAACACAATATATGTAATGGAGAAGTCTAGACACTAACTAGGATCCTACTAGAGCACTTTGACAGCATAAAAAGCAATTTATCTAGGCATGTTATTTCCCAAGCTTGTATAAAGAGGTATTTAATACCTCTTTAATACAAGTGACTTCCTCAGTTTGCTTGGCAGTCTAATGACCTGGTTTACATGCTATTGATTGACCTGTAAGGTGTGCCAGGAAGATCCCAGCTGAATATGGAGCTGGCCACCTTCAGCTTACCTTTCTTACAGTCCACAATCCCATCTAAATATTCCACCTCACCAGCTATACATAGGATCTTTTCCCATGTCAAAGGAATGGTGCATCATATTGGCAAGGATGTTGACAAGTTGGAGCATGTGCACAGGAGGGCGACCCAAATGGTGAAGGATGTGGAAACCATGCTCTATGAAGAGAGACTTAGGAAGGTGGGTATGTTTAACCTGAAGAAGAGATGGTTAAGATGGGTGATATGATAGCCCTGTTTAAATATTTGAAGGGGTGTCATACTGAGGATGGAGCAAGCTTGTTTTCCGTGGCTCCAAAGAATAGGATCCAGAACAATGAGTTCAAACTACAGGAAAATAGATTCTACCTCAACATTAGGAGGAATTTCCTGACAGTAAGAGTGGTTTAATAAATAAAACCAACATGCCATGGAAGAGATCTAGCCAAGCTTCTTCTTGACTAGGTTAACATCCTTTGTACAAGTTTCCCCCCCTCCCCCAAAGTAACTGAATATTCAGTGTATCAGCTCATATGGTAATAATGGAGTAGCAGCAGAAAGCTAAGTAGCATCTCAAGCTAGGACTGTCAGCTGTTATGATGAAGGGTTGCAGTGAGACTTTTTGCTCTTCCCTGTTTTCTTTTCTTTGTTTCTTCAATACAGGGAGCTACGACCATAGAAATGAAGCACAATTGCTGCTGAAATTTTTGGGGAAGCTGTGATAGGATTAATTTTGGTGGATGCACTGTACTGGATGGGGTGTGTCTGTGTGCCTGTATCTCTGCGAGTGAGCATGCAGACCTCATATCCTGAGAAACTGCTGGTGTCTGCTATTGACTGAGACATTAATTTACTGGTAACCTTGAGCCTGTTACATTCTGCTTGTCTATTCAACTTTTGAGTAGTTTTATGTAATAGTTTTATGTAAGAGTCACATAGATGATATTAGCTTGAGTTCTTGGATAGGAATTGGTGGGAGAAATATGTAATCATAAATAAACAAACACAGCACTGGATTGAATTTTCCTACAGTGCTGTGGTGCTGCTTGATGCATATGTTCTGTTATTTTTATGGTACAATGTAGAATGAAAACCAAAGAGACTGCTGTACATTTCTTCTTTTTCCCATACGGATCAGCACTCTTCTAATCTCCAAAAATGTGCAGCTGCTTTCTTCTTGCCCTTGTGAAAACCCAGTTGCTGCCATCCCACTTAACATTAAAGACAATACACCCAATTATTCCTAATGACCCTTGTAACTGACATAGCGGTGAGAAATTATTCCTAAACCAAGTGGAATTTTGTCCAGGAGGGTGGCCTCTGTTCTTTGAAGGGGCAAGGATGCAAGTTTATTAGTTACCTAATGGTATCACTTTCTACAAAGGTCTGTGGCTTTTCTCATTGTGACAAGGATTTCTTGGTGGTTGTTCCTGCCCCCCCCCCCCCCACACACCTTTTTCTTTTCTTTTTGCAGGCTCTTGTGGCTTCATTATATGATCACACCAATTAATCTATAACAGGATTAGTTTGCTGAGTTCTGGATGTACTATGCATTTGAAAATCCATCTCTGGATTACAGAACAGAGAGGATTGAATACAATCATTAATATTGATTGCATAATTGCCGACCTTAGAGAAGCTGCATCGTAATAGTGAAATTGGTTATTATGCAGATTTTTTTAAAAAGCATAGACAGCTGAGGACTCCATTGTTGTTGTTTTTGCTAATTGCCCATGAGTCAACCTCCACTCATGGTGATGCTGTGGATGAGATATCTCCAAGACTCCCTGTGTTCTCCTGCTCTGCTTAGGTCCTGCAGGCTCAGGTCTGTGGCCTCTCTGATTGAATCTAATTATCCTTCCTCTCTTCCACATTTCCTAGCATTATTGCATTTTGTAATGAGTCATGCCTTCTCATGATGTGGCCAAAGTATGACAGCCTCAATTTAGCCATCTTGACTTCCAGGGTAATTTTTGCTTGATTTGTTCTAGAACGCATTTGTTCATCTTTTTGGCTGTCCTTGGTATTCTCAGAACTCTTCTCCAGCACCACATCGTAAATGAATTCATTTCCTTCCTATCTGCTTTCTTTATTGTCTAGGTCTCACATCCATACATTGTGATAGACAAACTACTATTACTTATACAGTAGATGAGTGCTAAATATAGATGCTTTGTAATATATGGAAATGATGCATACCACACAAGTTGAATTTTAAATGGGACTAGTAGACCTCTACACTAAAATTTAAGAAACATACAATTTCTAGCTTGAAGAGCACTTTCAGAATGTAGCATGGGCTGCTGGAAGCACAGAGAGTGAAGGGCGATTTTTATTTCTATGGGAGCAACAGCTGATCTAGTCACAAACACAGACACACACACCTTCCTCCCACTTTCCCTAGTCCAGCATGCATGCACACACACACAAACACACACACACAAACGTTCTTTCCCCCTCTGTCTTAGCTCCCTTAATGTTTGGTTCTCCTCCAACTGACTCTTCACCTCCGCCTCCTCCTCACCATCTGTGAGAAGACAAGTCAGCTGCTGCCGAAAACCATGGATGGGCCAGCAGTAAAGTGCTTCCATTCCAGGGCAAGTCTACTGTAAAAGTAGGTTTCCTGGTGGGATTAAAGGGGCAGAGGGTTCCTGTGGCTGTTTAACTGCACTCCAAGGGGGAAAAAATGGCTGCAACCCAGGGCTCTTTGGTGCTTCCTCACTGTGGCAGAGAAACAGCTTCTGTCCACTGCCAGGGAAACGCTAAAGAGCCACCATGGACCTGAGGAGCCTCCAAGTTTTGCTCTTGACTCATCCATGGGTCATACCAAAATCCATAACTTTGGCCCCAACACTTGCCCTTGATTTATACATGAGATCAACTTATAGTCAAGTATATATGGTAAATGAAAAGCCAATTTTCAGTTTGGCCCCAAAATGAGGCCAATGAAAGTACTAGTCAGGCCTCCAAGGGGAATGCTGCATCCAAGAAGTCTCTGCCTCCTGTTTCCTCCCCATGAAGAATGGGACACAGAAGAGGGCAAGAGGGTTCCCTTAGCAGGTCTTAATGGTCTGACAAGTGTATGTCGGAAGAGGGAAATATCAAGATCCTGAGCTGTGTAAGGCTTTGTCAACCCACAGAATCGCAGAGTGTGGAGATAGGATAGTCATGGGTGGATACATATTGTACACACACACATACACACTAAGAAAGGGGAACAGAGGGAGGGAGAGAGAGAAAATGAACAAAAAAAACCTTCCCTCAACTATAACTAAAAACAACTTTTGGAGCATCGACAGGCGTCAGCCAGGAGCAGCCAGTAAAACCATTACCATGGTACATGTGTGTTTACTTTTTACTGTTGATCCTCCTGCATCTGAAGGGAGATTTTCCAGTATTTGAAACTTTCCTTTCAGAGGTTCAGAAGCAGGAGAGCTCCCATTCAAAGCAGAGCAGCTGTGAGAGGTGCAGCAAGAAAATCAAGAATGGATTTGCTGCGCTGGCTTCAGCTTTCATAGTCACCTTCACAGTAATCTTAAATGACCTAGCTCCTGGCTGCTATTACATTGCCTCTCTTGAACCAGATACCTGTAGGCAAAAGCATCACTGGCAAAGGTTTATCTGGATTCTTGAAACCCCCTTGATGGGAACCACTTCCAAAGGATGCCATTAGGTTTGGCGTGTGAAGACCATAACTGTTCCTCTTCAGTGCTCCTCTGTCCAAAGCACTAGTACAGAGATAAGGAACATCTTTTTGTGTGTTTTTAGACCTCAGTGATTATCAGCCCTAGCCCTACTATTGCTAACTGTGATGGATGATGAGAATTGAAGTCAGTTCACATGTTCCTCATCCCTGCAGATGATTTCATGGCTTGAGCTACCATTGTGGGCTGTTTATCTTGCATGGATCTGCTATGCTTCATTGGACAGGAACTGGAGGACACCTTGGTCCCATTAAGGTGAATGACAGCTTTCCGAGTTGAGGTTCTGGACCCAGTGTTAGCCTTAGGATTTCTGAAATGGGCTTTCACTCAGTTGAACTGTGGCCAAATGTTTCCTAAGTGCAAAACCTCCATTCTATAGAACAAGGAGGGGGGAAAGCAGCAAATGACTTCATTCTTCTGTCACTGCCCAAAGTTCTACAAGTTGTTTGTGTATTAAACATAGAAATGCCTGTCAGACAGCTTTAATATATCTTTCTTTTTCACCTTCCAGTTTGACATCATCTGCTCTAGATAAACCAGCTTTAAACACTGCATTAGAACTTGGAAAATACTCATGCCGGTTGGGCGATTCTGGAAGATACAGCCTTAAACAACGACTGTACCAATCTCCCTGCTGCTCATACTATAAACCAGCCTGCCTCGAATTGGTGTCCTCCAGAACCATTGGACTATTCTTTCCAGCATTCATTCATCTTCTGACATTGACAGATAATGAGTCTTCAGGGGTTCAGAAGATCTTTCCAAGTCCCCCTGCAGATTCCTGGGACTGAACCCAGGATGTCCTGGATGTGTCACAACACAGTGGGCAACTGCAGGGGGCAGCATCCAAAATAGTCCCCAGGCCCTTCCCATGGGTCTCACCTCATCATAGCAAACCCAAATACCTCAATTTTTCAATTCGGTCCCTCTCACAATGTTTATAGGCAATGATATCACCCATCTCAATGAGGTACTTCAAGGGGAAAAAATGTTCATCCAACAGAAAGCTTGGACACATTTTCCACAGGCACAAAATTAAATGATAGTTGTGTTCCTCTTACCTCCTTTTCAGAAATCACCTTCTCACAGGCTTACCAGTGGTATTAAGTGCTTGAGCAATTTAAGTCTCTTCCACAGAGAGCTCCTAAAAAAATAATAATGCCTGAGAGCTTCTTGATGGCAGTTCGGGTTTTCCTTGGAATAATGCCCATCCAGTTTTACTATGCTGTGAGTCATGCAAAACTGATTTAAATTTCAACCTTTTCTTTAATAATGCCATGTTAATGCTGTTCAAAAACAAAGCAGAACAAGTTCTACCTTCTGGAAAAAGAAAATATATTAACAGACCTGTGAAATTATGATTCTGTTTATCTACAGACCTGGGATTTTTCATGTTAATAGCGAGGTGAAGGATGAGTGCCTTCCTCAAGCACCAACTAGCCAACCACCTGACTGGCTGCCTTCCCCAAAGCCCACAAAAAGTATGCTGACCATTTGGCAGGAAACTAGAATACACAGAAAGAAGATAGTGACCTCCTGTCACCCCACTGCCTGGTAAATGGGCTGGGGCTTCTCCTCAGGGCTGGAGCTTTGGCTTGAGAAACTTGATACTTTTTTTTATTCCCATCTCACTTATTAAAATGTTCTTTCGATCTCTACACTAGGGTAATGTGGATCAAGTGGCTCGTCTGCATAACAACTAGCTAGTGTGCACATTCTTTGTGCATCATGGAAGAAGAATAAGTTATCTATCTATGAAAATATATCTATGCATAAAGGTAAAGGTAAAGGTTTCCACTTGACGTGAGTGTCTGGTCATAACCGACTGTAGGGGACAGTGCTCATCTCATTACTAAGCCAACGAGCCAGTGTTGTCTAAAGGTGACTCTAGTGTTCATGTGGCCAGCATGATTGCACAGAATGCTGTTACATTGCCACTAAAGTAATATGTACCTATTTATCCACTTGTATTTGCTGCCCATGGGCTGCATATGGTTTATAGGGTCCTACTTTGTGACCCTTCTAAGTTCCTCAAAGCCCCCAGACTCACTCCCCTCCAGGATATTTTCCCCATCCCTCCAGATGGCTCCAAAGCACTGGAACATGCAGCTGTTTTGCCCCCACAACCTTCCAAACTCTCTACATAATCTAAGACTCCCAAGACACTGAAAAACTGGCTGAAAATCAGCTGAAAATTCCAGTTAGGTCAGACACACTGGTGTAATCTACTGGGTGTATGTGTGAAAAATGGCCTCTGCAGTTGTTCCCCTGCTTTAAAATAATAAAAGCCCAAATAATTAGAACAAATCTTCATCTGCTTTTATTACACTTGTTGTGATGGCAGCAGTAGAGGCGGTCTTCTCTGTATTGTAGTTTTGTTTTGTTTTGTCTCTGCAATGATTGTTTCAGGGAAAATTAAGTAGCTCAGTCTACCTTTAATCCACGCTGCTTTCACTTGGCTTTTCCAGCATGGATTAGAGTCTGCAGTCCATTTTCGAAATGGATTATGGAAAACCTGCCAGGTTGTTTTTGGGGGTTTAGTGCTGAGCAGCTGAGCTGGTTTGCTCAAAAATGTTGTTAGGTTTTATGGGAGTACATTGTGTCTTCTTTTGCAAAGAGCTCACTTTCCATCAAAAAGGAAGCAAAAATCTCAAAGAAGCCTCTCTTGCCTCACTAAGTACCATGCTTTATAGATGAAGAAATTCAAGACAACAATAAGGAGATGACTAGGTTTCTCTATCATTCATTCTGTGTTTTGAAAAAGTTGAGAGTTCTGTCCTGAAATAAAGTGCTGCAGAAAAAGATCTGTTGGTTTCAAGGTTGCCCATTAAATTGGATTTTTACTGCAGTTTGATGCATTCTTACTTGTATTTGGTACATGAGTGGATTTCAAATGAACAGTGGGATATACTGACTACTCTTACACATGTTTACGTAGCCATAGGACTTTCTCCTAGAAACTGTCACAAACAATTGCAAACTTAATCATGGCTACTTTTGCTGGATTGTGCTATGAGGGCCAGGTCTTGGCACTGGCCAGGAGTGTTTTTCCTTATTTAAGTTTGTGTGCCAACTGTACCTTTTCCTTGATATGTCACACCTGGCCACAGTGACACATGCCTTGAGTATATCCCCTTTGAATTACTGTAACATGCCCTAAACCAGTCTGCCTTTGAAAATGGCTACAAAGCATATGCTGATTTTCTTCTGAAATTCCCTGTGCACTCCATTATCCATGGTATGCTTGCAATGTGGTCACTAGTGTCTCTTCCTTTCCTGAACCCTGCTTGCACTTCTGCGATTTCTCACTCCATATATGGTAGGAGTCTTTGCTAGAGAATTTTGAGCATCACTTTGCTTGCATAAGGGATCATTGCAATGGTCCTGCACTTACTGTAGTCTTTTGTGTCCCCTTTTTTGTGGATGGGAATGTATATTGATCATTTCCAATCTGTTGATGATTGTCCTGTTTTCCACATTTGTTGGCAGACATTATTTAATGAGCAATCAACATATATGTTACATATTTTCAAATCAAGCTTCTTGGGGCATGCATACCCTCATTGGAATTACCTATATCTCTGGATGCAATAATTTCTTAGTTAACCAACTGCATATTTTATAACTCATTTACCCCACAGACTGATATTCTCTTTCGATACACCCCAAAGACCCCAGAATTAGAATATTTTCTCAATTACCCTTGAGTATTACACTATAATTAAAACATTAACAAATCTCAAAGATTTTTATCCTATTATCTAACTTATACAGGCACCCATGAAAAATAATTGGAGGACCTGAAATAGTTAAGAAATTTCCTTCTGTTCTCAAACTGGGAGGTTCTCTAGCAAAAGTCAGTTATGATGGATTTCACTGGAGAAAAAAAAAGGGGGGGGGATAAAGTCTAAAGCTGTGCAAGTCAGTTGGTCCTTATAACCTTTATTATTTTGCACCTCCTTTTTCTACTAAAGGTGAGCATAGTGGTAATGTTTTGTTAATATGATTGATGAATGAATAATCATTTTGAATGGCTTTGTCCATGATTCTGAAATTCAACTGGGTATGTCTAACGCACAACCAAGTCAATGTTATTTAATGAGGAATGAACATTTTGCAACTTTAATTCAGTCCCTCAAGAATGACTCAGTAAATGAAATGGGAATTACCCAATCTTGTTTTCATTTGAACTGCCATTTCTGTTTGTGTACTCTTTATCACATGTGCCATTACCATTCCTTTACTATTTACATTTTATCACTCCTTTTAAATGTATGCCTTCACAATTTTTAAACAGGTTTAGACAGCATATTTTCTGACAATCATCTGCTTGCATCTATGAGCTTTAATTTTATTTTTGTTCTCCTGGAAATTGTAACTTCTTGGCTGGCTGGGAGGTACAAAAGAAAGGAGGTACATATATACTTGAAGCCTGAACTCACCTCAACACTGGAAATAACCCATATAAAGGAAATGGGTTCACTTGTTCATGTTCACTTGCCCATATGGCTCAAATATTAACATAGTTCACTGAATGGGGAAACTGATCTCTTTTCATCTCTGTAGTGAAAGAAGGAAGGTTGTTTGTTTGTTCTTGTTGTTTTGTAAAAGTTCTGTGCCCCTTCTTCCTATAAGGATTAATTATAAATCTGTTTGGCTAAACATAGTATTCCACCTGTAGCATCAGCTCAAGGAGTTTAGCACACTGGGGCTAATTTTGGCATTAAAGAGAGATTAAAGTGCATTTAAAGCATCCTGCAAATAAAGCGGAAATGGCAAGTAATTGCGCAAATGATTATCACATACAATTGCACAAATAAAGTGATATCGGAAATACATTGTCACTGAAATCCCAAAAGTAAAAAGATGCGCATTAATGCTTCTTTGTAACCATTTTAATGGTGGGTTTTGTACAATGTCGTGTGAAATCATTTTGCGTAGTTACACAATTTTTCTGGGATATTCACAGGAGAAACTGTCAATCTCCTTCATGTGATAAACTCCCAAGACACTTTGCCACATGAAATGAGAGACTAGTTAACCTTTTCCATTCTACATACAAAATACAGAAGCAACACTTGGACCAAAAAGAAGGATTGCTTAAGGTGCTCTCCCTGCTTCAGCTATGAGCCAATGGGGAAAAGAAGTAGACTGACAATTGAATCTTAGTTCCATATTGGTGACTGAAGAGTGTCCTCCATGACCCATGAGGGCAGCAAAGTTCTGTCCTTCAACCCTAGGAGGCTAGGAGGCCATGGAAGGCCGCTGCTACTCCAAACTCTCCAGCAATATCCAAGAAAGCTTCCTCACTTCATCTAACAGTAAAGCATGCCCTGAGATGGGTGAGCCATGCCTCAGCTGTCATCTCTAAAATGTGAAAAGTGATGCTAGAGACAGGAGTATCCCATGTGGTTTCAGGCCTGTCTGCTTGCCAAGAAAGGCCATCTGGCTGGTGCTCCATCTTCCATCTCACTAGTCTAACTGCTCCAGACCACATTCTGTTACAAGAGGGAAGCAGCCCTCCCCACACACCAGTTAATCACCTGAATGAGACAAGCCCTCTTCTAGGCCTCTGTACACCTGGTCAGATCTAAGATAATGTCTAAATTTATCTGGGAATTAGTGGGTCAGATTTAAAACTGCAAGATGCTCTGTATGTTCCAAAAGTGATAAATAATGTTGCTCCGAACTGAAGGTAGTTATGAGAGTAAACTCTGGTCCCAGCGCCCACTTTGCATTAGGATCTGGGATGGCGACTGTTTCTCCATTATTTACATTGCAAATTTCACCTGAAGGGCAAAGCAACCAGAAATTTGAATCCTTTCAAGGCGATGAATCTGTTTCAAGGTGTCTAAAATCCCATCCTTTCAGTTGACAAATGGGGGAAAGGAAGTCACCTCTTAAACCATTCCCATGCACCGCACCTGTCAGAGCTCCCTGCTCCTGTCATGGTTCAGGATGCCTCTTTTTTTAAACATTGAAATTGGTCCCTTTCTCTGAGGAGGCGAGGGAGGAAGAGAAGAAGAGGGAGAAGAAGAAGAAGAAGAAGAAGATGTGGAAGAGGTGGAAAAGGAGGAGGAAGGAGAAGAAGGAGGCGGCGAGGGGAGGGGAGGAAGAGGAAGAAGAAGGAGAGGAAGAAGAAGAGGTGGAAGAGGAACAGGAAGAAGAGGAGGAGAAGGAAGAAAAAGAAGAAGAGGGGAAGAGGAGAGAGGAGAAGAAACATAAGAAAATGAGGAGGAAGTAGTGAAGGAGGAGGAGGAAGAAGAAGAAGAGGAGGAGTTGTTAAATGTTATATTGGACTATAGATCTTCAAAAGGGAAAGGCGGGATATAAATAAATATTTATTATTATTATTAGGAAGAAGAAGAAGAAGGAGAAGGAGAAGGAGAAAAAGAGGAAGAAGAAGAGAAGGTAGTGGAGGAGGAAGGGGAAGAGGTATAGAAGGAGGAGGAAGAAAAATTAGAAAAGGAAGAACAGGAAGAGAAGGAAGAAGAAAAAAGTAGAAGAAATGGAGAGGAGCAGCAGCAGGAAGAGGTGATGGAAAAGGGAAAGGAGGAAGAAGAAGAAAAAGAAAAAGGAGAAGAGGAAGAAGAAGAAGAGGTAGTGGAGGAGAAAGGATAAGAAGTAGAGAAGGAGTAGGAAGAAACAGTAGTAGAAGAGGAAGAACAGGAAGAGAAGGAAGAAGAAAAAAGAAGAGGAAGAGGAGCAGCAGCAGGAGGATGTGTTGGAAAAGGCAAAAGGGGAAGAAGAAAGAGAAAAAGAGGTGGAGGAGGAGGCAGTGAAGAAGGAGAGGAGGAGCAAGAAAAGGAGGAAGAAGAAGAAAAGACGAAGAGGAGGAGGAGGAGGAGGAGAAAAAAGGAGAGGAAGATGAAGAAGAAGGGGAGGAGGAAGAGGAAGGGAGGGGAGGGGGAAGAGAGGATGGGTGTGAGTAGAGCGGAAAGCCCTTCCAGGTGCAAGGGAGGGTTGGGCTGGTGCCCTGGAGGGCAGCAGGAGGCGTCCCAGGCAGACCCTGGAGGAATGCCAGGCTGCCTCCCAGCAGGGACTCCTCTCTTCCAAATGCTGCTGGGGGGGAGCTGTCCTCCTTCCCTGGCTGGGCGGGGGAAGGAGGGAGGGAGGCAGGCGCTGTCCAGGGTGCTGAATCCAGCCCCGCCCGGCCCCTGAGAGGAGGGAGGCCCTCCAAGCCCAGCCCAGCCCAGCCATTGGCAGCCCCGCAGCCCCCCGAGGAAGGGCTTTTTCCAGGCGACGACGATGAGGAGGAGCTGAGAAATGCAGAGCTGGCAAGACTCACGCCTCACACAGACCCACAAACACACACAGACACACAGAGAGGGATGCTGAGCCAAAGCAGCACCGCTTGACCTGACAGCCTCCAGCCCCAAAACCCTGGTTGCCTTTGGCATCAACAACATCATCATCATCATCCTTCTTCTTCTTCTACTCAGTCCCTTGGCTGGGGTCCCTTGTCCGAAAGAGCCATGAAGGCAGCCCCTGCTCCTCCCTGGAAGACCGCTGGCCTCTTCTTGGTGGGGCTCCTCCGCTTGGCCTCAGCCTCCCAAAGAGCTCCCTACACCAACCATTTCTTGGTGGAGTTGCGCCGAGGGGCAGGAGAAGCCCAAGCCCAGCAAGTGGCAGACGCCTATGGCTTCCATGGGGTCAGGAAGGTAAGCTCCTCTTTCTCCAAAACACAACAACAAACCAAACACAACATCCAGTAGCACACCTTGCCAAGTTGGAGAGAGCTGGGCAGGCAGTGCATGGCAGGGGAAGGGCTTTAGGCAAGAGTTCTTTCAAACTCTTGCAGCAGGAGGAGGATTGCTCCTAAATCATAAGTCTCACCTAGATATATATTATAAATTTACCACAGTCTTTTGGATGGTGGCTGGATACACCTGTGTGTGCTTGGAGCATGTGTGCGTGTGTGTTTATGTGCCTTCAAGTCATCTGTTGACTTAGGGTCCCCCCATGTATTTCTGAGAGTTTTTGTAGTCAAGGGCTACTCTGAGGGAGCCCTTGAAGTCTCTCTTGACTTATGGTCACCCCATGAATTTCTGAGGGGTCTTGTAGTCAAGGACTACTTTGAGGGGCACTTGAATTCTCTGTCGACTTATGGTCCCCCCATGATTTTCTGAGGGGTTTTGTAGTCAAGGACTACTCTGAGGCGGCCCTTGAATTCTCTGTCGACTTATAGTCCCCCCATGAATTTCTGAGGGGTTTTGTAGTCAAGGACTACTCTGAGGTGGCCCTTGAAGCCTCTGTCGACTTATGGTCCCCCCATGAGTTTCTGAGGGGTTTTGTAGTCAAGGACTACTATGAGGTGGCCCTTGAAATCCCTTCTAACTCTATGATTCTGTTGTCTTTGCCAATCCCTTCCTCTAAAATGTAGCCCACAGCACCTGGCATTTGTTGGCAGTCTTCCATCCAAGTACTAACCAGAGCTGACCCTGCTTAGCTTTCCAAGATCAGATGAGATCCAGTGCCTTTAGGCTATCACAACATGAGCCAGCCTAGGCATCCATTGAAGCTCCCATGGCTGAGGTGTCCACCAAGTTAGGAGAAATATGGAGACACTCACAGCCGTTTCTTTCTTTTCTTTAGTTTCTAAAGAAACTTGTTTAACTGAATTAATATGGTAGAGTTCAAAGACATAGCCATGTTAATCTTTGGAATCAGTACGTGGAGAGATCTTGTAGCACCTTTGAGACTAAGTGAAAGAAAGAAATTGGTAGCATGAGCTTTCAGAGACCTCAGTCTACTTCTTCAAGTGCATCTGAGGAAGTAGACTGAAGTCTAGGAAAGCTCACGCTGCCAATTTCTTTCTTTCAGTCAGTCTCAAAGGTGCTCCAAGATCTCTCCACATACTGAATTAATATGGAAACATCCCCCACTCCAAGCAGAACAGGACTCTCAAGGGCTTAGATAATTGCAAACTGGATCTTCAGCCCTAGGTGGTTTTTCCCTCCAGGTGGTCAGTTTGGGATCCATTGATTTCTGACAAAATATAAATACCCTCCAATTTAGTCTCCCCCGCTGAAGTGTTCTCAGGAGGCAGTGTTTGTTTATTTGGTGATCAGGATGATATATTCTCTCAGGGACTCCCTTCAGGTTCCTCAGTCTGGAGTTGTGCAAGCCTTTTTAGAATCTGTTTATAAAGAAGAGCCGGACAAAAGGAGATTGTACCTGGCATTCAAATATAAATTTAACAACATATAATGTTAAGGAGGAACACCTAGTACTGACTTGATGGTTATGTAGAGAGCAGAAGGAGATCTTATGATGAGACAAGGCGCATGCTGTATGGATGAGTGTCACTAGTTAGTAATCACTAGATGGTGATTTTAGATCATCTTTCAGGTCCCTTTGAAGTTAAAACAAAACTAGTAAGTGCTGTCTCTTTCTCCCTCTCCCTCTTTCTCTCTCTCACACACACACATACACACAATTGGCTGACTCTGGAGCAATTGCACATTGGATTGATCTCATCTAACTTCTAACAGAATTATTTAGCGTTATGAAATGCTTCAGAATGGTGCAGCTCCTGTGAAGTTCTTAGAAAAACAGAGCAAGCTCTCTTCAGATATGTACCTTGAATGAGACAGTCTCATTATCCTTGCTGCGCTTTCCATTTCTTTGCCAGCAATTATGCAAGAAGGGCCTGATCCAGCATGCATTGCTGTCAGTGGGTGTTTCCCTATCATGTTCATTGTGTTTTCCCTCCCCGGTGTGTATATGTGTGTTGGGTACAAGAGGTTGTTAAAAGCCAATTGCACCACAGGAGACTCTTAAGTGTGTCCTAACCTTGGGCTTGTGGACCAGTATTGTTACAGTTTGAGAGAGGGGTTGTTAGAAAAATGAAGCCAAAACAAATGGCCATTCTGGCTTAATCCCTTTTTCATCTCATAGGTAAATGTGCCAATTGGCACTGATGAAAAATACTCTTTTAATGAGATAGTGATGTGATCATATTCCAAGGGATTCCAAGGGAGGAAAGGATGCAAGAAAAAAGTCATTTTTAATGCAGAGCTTTTTTTTTGGGGGGGGGGCATACAATTCTTTGGATGACTGACATATCTTTATCCCCCCCCCTTTTTTTTTCTTCATTTCTGAATTCAGGAAACTGGTTTCTTGTACAACCTACTTGTTAGTTCCTTCACTCACCATTGGTTCCCCTCACTCCATCTGAAATGGACAGGAAATCGAGAAAAGCTGTGAAACAAAGACTAGGGAGAAGCTAGAAGTATCCATCTTCTGAGCATTTTGAGAGAGGCTCCCCCTCCTCCTCCTGTTTGTCCAGTTTCATGAGGTTATACCCTTGCGCAAAATCCCAAGGATGTAACCTGAACTGAACCCTAGTCTCATTCCACATACTTTGCTACAAGAAGCTGGAAGTAGGAGTTAATTTCCTTCTATTGTGCTTAGCCATAGCTTGCCTGAGCATCATTTCCTTTTTGCCAAGAATACTCTGACCATGAGATTAGTTTGTTTCTGTCTGAGATTTGGACTGCCCTCCTGCACTTGCATGCCCCACTGAACTCAATGGAAATTACTTCTAAGTAGACATGTAAAAGATTGTGGTGGTTTTTTAAAATCACCTGGAGATCTAAAGAGACCATGGTGATGTCCACAAATGCAGTGTATTACTTGTGCATAAGTCCCATTGATAGCAATGTGCCTACCCTCCTGTAGGTAACCAGAGAATTGCAGGATTGCTATCTTGCCATTTCTGTAGAAGAGGCTCAGGGGTCTCCAAGCAATCCTGCCTCCTCCTTTTCCCAGCCCTGTATGTTCTATTTAAAGAAAGGATTTTAAAAGCCCACTATGCATTATTTACAAGATGTATCTTCCTTCTCCACTATTCCCTGAGCTCTGCATGAGATTAAAGTCAGCAGGAAGTCTTTGGTTTCTCCTTTCTATGAGCAGCAAGTAGCCCAGATGCTTTCTCAGAGCTGTTTCCTATATTCCTCCCAAGAAACATGTCTCTGCATGGGTCTCCAAAAGTCACTTTAATATGGGGTAGGGAAAGTATCCCAGACTTTAGGGATTTATGTTGCTAAACTGTCTTTGCTTTTTTGGAGTGGTCCAAGAAATTGGGGAACATTTCGGGGAGAAAATGGACCAGTTGAAAGAAAATTTGCCTGTGATTTATCAATTTTCTTTTTCACTATACATCGTATTGATTTTAGTGGGAGTTAGCGGACAATATGTATGTGAGAGATTCTGTAATAATGTTTTTTTCAGCTCCCTTGGAAAAAAAGAAATGATATTGTCTACATCTCAGTTAATGTTTAACTTCAGGGAATGCCATGCTTGCTCAGTAATTTGCCGATTTTATTTGGATTCTGTCATACTAATGTTTGTTCGGAATTAAAAATGGAGGTATCTGTGGATCTCTGTTTCATAGCTTCTGGCACCAAGTTGTATCTGGAAATAATAGAGCTTTTGTTTGTTTCTAACATGCTGAAGTCAGTATCATTTTATCTCGGCTGAAAACATTCTGAAATATCCCCACCCCATGAAACTTTTCAGATTTAATATATGAGATAAGACATTTCTGCTAGTATTTTCACCACCATGATAATTTTGGTGGTTTTTTTCATGGGCTTTAGGGTGACGTCTTCCTCTATGAAACTCAAGTGCTACTTTGGGCAAACTTTTGTAGTTGCTGTGTGCCTTCAAGTTATTTGTGGCTTATAGTGGCCCTAGGATGGGGGTTTTCTTGGCAAGATTTGTTCAGAGGAGGTTTGCCTTTGTTTTTCTCTGAGGTTCAGAGAGTGAGACTTGTCCACAGTCACCAGAAGTTTTCCACAACTGAGCAGGGATTCAAACCCTGGTCTCCAGAGCCATAATCCAACATTCAAACCACTACTATCTCTTGAGCATACTTTATCCCCTCAGAATAAGTGAGTTCACAGAAGAATACTTAAGTAATGAATGACATATTTATCCCTTTATTTGTGTGTTATCGTCTTGATATGATTTTGGAGTAGATCGTCTCATAGATTCAGGTGATGAAACCTTGCACATTTTTTTTAAAAGGAAGGTCATAATCTGAACTATCTAAAAGGAATTAAGTACTACAGAGAAAAAAAAGTGAGAAGAAAAACATATGAGACCGAGGCAGACATATTCATTCATCCATTCACTTTATTTATATCTCACCTCCTCAGAAATGAGGATCTAGATGGCTTACAACTGAAAAATAGTAATAAATAAAACATGCGCAAAAGATGATCACTAAAATGTAACTAAATTATCAAAAACATCCATTAGAAACAATTTAAAATCTGTATTAGGGAGAAAGTGAAAAATAGTTTTTAAAAAACAAATAGTAGAGCGCTGTATTAATAGCCTTTCCTTTAACAGAAAAGAAGAATAATCTTCCAAAGAATGGAAAAGCTTAGGTCTACCACAGGAAGCATAGCAAGGAAAGGGATATTCTTGCTTCTCCAGGAAGGTAGCTCCAGGGCCGAGAAACAACCACTGAGAAGGCCCTCTATTCCATAATGCTGAGAGAAATCATTCTTAGAGGAGACCTATGAGAAAACAATGTGACTTAGGTTTATAGGCTTATAGGTAGAGGCCTATTCTATGAAGAGTGAATCCCACACAACATTCAGAACATCTGTCTAACATCACTATATGACACCATGCTATTCATAATGATGAAGTAGACTGAGTCTATGAAAGCTTATGCCACAAATTTATTTCTTTCACTTAGTCTCAAGGGTGCTACAAGATCCCTTTGCGCTACTGATACAAACTGTCATGGCTATTTCTTTGAATGTTGTGCGGGTTTCCATGGCTAAACAGCAATTTGAACTCTGGAGTCCTAGTCCAGTCCCCAAACCACAATGATGCACTGCCTCTCATTCATCCTAATGATTCCAAATCAATTATTAATGAGGTTGCAATCCTAAACATACTTGTTGAGCACATCAATATTTACTTCGGAGTAAACATGAACCAGTGTTGTATACTTAATGAACATGTCAATATGTACTTCTGAGTAAACATGAGCCAGTGGTTTGAGTGTTGGGGTAGGATTCTGAGAGATCAAAGTTCAATTCCACATTCAGTCATGGAAACCCAACCTGGGTGATCTTGGGAGTCATTTTCTCTCTCAACCTAAGAGGAAGGCAATGACAAATTCTTTCTAAACAAAAAACAACAAACCACAACAACTAACATGTATCATGTACACAGTTCACTTCTGAGTAAACAAGGTTGTAAATTAAATAATGCCGATGCAGTACAAATTTTGCAGGATCTCACAGCTTGGTTCCCTCCATTCAGGGACGTAGCCAAGGGGAGGGGGTTCTTGGGGTCCGGACCCCCCCTTCCATTAGAAAAATGAATGGTGTGTGCTGCTGCACTGCCGTGCCCAAACCCCATTATAATGGTGGCACTTAGTCTGGACCTCCCCCTTCCTAAAATCCTGGCTACATCCCTGCTCCATTGTGAAACCTGTCCTTTCAGATGATGAAATTTAAATAATTAAAAACTACAGAACTTCATGGAAGAAGTGAACTGGTCAATTTTTTTAAAAAAAATCTTCAGTGATACCTTTGCAGTGTTCCTACAGAAAGCAATGGTTGCTTCCAGAAGTCAAGAACAGAGCTGTTATGCAAGATATTTTAAGACTGCTCAAGAGCATTCATTTTAGAAGGTCATATTTCAAATTCTAAGGAAAATCGAAGAAAAGAAAGTGTTCTTTATGCTTTAAATTTAATGGCTAGTCCCAAGTACAGTAAACTCACTGAAGTACTGGAATTTACATAAGTGTTCATTGACCTTTGGACAAGTGGGTCTTCCCCAATAGGGACTAACAGTTGTTGTTGTTCTTGTTGTTGTTCTTGTTGTTGTTGTTCTGTGTCTTCAAGTCCTTTACAACTTACAAGAAGCTTATCACAGGGTTTTCTGAGGCTGGGACCCACTGGGTTTCCATGGCCGAGCAGGGATTTTAACCCTGATCTCCAGAATCATAGTCCAACAATGTTCAAACCACTACACCATGCTGGTTCATTGTATTTAGACCCATTTCTGCCTCTTGTTACGAAGCACAATTATGAGGGAAGCTGTTTCATATGGAGTAAGTCTTGAGCAGACAGTGTTGCAAAGTTCATATATTTCACTAGCAAGGTGAAACCCGTCCCCAAAACAAGAAAATTTGGGATTCCTCCCCCCAGTTTTTTCGAAAGATATTTCCCCACAGAAAATGCTGAATAAAAAGTTCAAGACAAAGAGTTCACCTATTTACAGAGCCGCTCCCAGGCTCTGAAACGACCTGCCAGACGAGATCCGCCATATAACCACCTTGGAAGACTTTAGAAATGGATCTCTTCCGCAGGCCTTTCCAGACTAGGTTAGATCCATTAGATCCATTAGACTTGCCTCCCCCTCTATTGATACTGATATCAAAATTGATTGATACCATCGCCCCAGTTCCCCCCCCCCCTTTAGAGAAAGACTAATTTCTAGCACTAATCTGCTTGAAATTTTAGTGTATTCATATTGGACAGTTTAATTTTTTTTATGTTTAATCTTTTTTTAGGGATTGATTACTGTTTTTATGATTGGGGGAAGATTTGGGTTTGGGGGTTTTTAAATTGTAATTTGTAATTTTTTGATGTTTTAATTATACTGTTGGAATCCGCTTTGATTCCTTTGTGAAAAAGTGGACTACAAATTATTATTATTATTATTATTATTATTATTACTACTACAAACAAAGGCACGGGACAGACCACTCCAAAAGGGTGGCCTGCTGGCAGCCTATTCCCTTCCAGAGGGATGCCGCAGCCGCCAGACCATGCGGCATCCATCCAGAGTAAAAAGAACCAATGGTGCACTCATGATGTAAAAGATGCGCCGTGAAGTGCGGACACTATGCATCCGCTACATCAAAATGGCGGTGCCCATGTACACGAGATGCTGTCATTAGTCCGTCGCCAGCATGTACTAGGGTTAGGGAGCATGCAGTTGGTGTGCACTCCCTAACCCTAGTATCACTGGGAGCATGACGCTTTATGGCGGTATGTACAGGCCCAAAGTAACTTTCAATGTGTAAAGAGTGCTAACATTTCATTTTTCCTTCCCCCCACTACATTGACCCCCCCATGGCTTTTTAATTTATGGAGATGTTACATCTGTATATTTTATGAGAACTATAGATTATGAATACTTTTCATTGCATGGGAATCCGTGGTTTGTTTGTTTGTTTGTTTGTTTTAATTTTATGTTGAAGCAAAGCATAAAGCATGTATCGGCTTTATTCAGGAGGATTGAGGAATCTATGGTTATCCAAGGTTGTTGGATTAACATTCTCATTATTGCTGGCTATGTAGACCTGGAATGATGAAGGCCGACATCTAAAGGGTCATAGGTTCTGAACTCCAGCTCTCTTTTAGGGTTTCCTGGTGTGGCTTGTCCAGCTGTCCTTTGATATTTGAGAGATGCCTTCACAAGATAAAGCACTGCTTTAACACACTTTAGCCACCTCAAACTCAGGAATGATAAAAAGGAATTTTATTTCCACCATTTCAATATGCACTGATGAATGACTCTACTATCAAATTGAATGGTTTTGCATTAAATCATGCAGATCACTAGGATTTTAATTTGTGCATGGATCATATCAGAGTAGTCCAATGGCTTGAATCAACCAAAAAAGTAACTTTCCCAGACTCTGCAAAAGTTCAAGTGTGATGGTGAATAGTTGGCTGCTATTTACCTCTTGCTGTTTCAGATTATTCCTTTTTTATTATTATGATTATTCATGCTTTATTCTTTTCATACTTGCAGCGGCTTTTTAAATCCATGGACAGAAAAGCAAGGTCAAAGTAATAAATCGAATGTAATCAAAATGCATTTTAGACTGCACTAATTTTTTTCTGCTTTAATGGGATATTACATGCCCTTGTAAATCTCTTACCTAACCTAGTCCTTTGGGGATTGCTGGGTTGTGTGCATTTAAATACATTTAAATAAATGAATCCATTACTTTGGCTATTGTATTCATAAGAATTGTCTCAAAGTCTGGACTTTCCTAGTTTCATACTCGTGAAAAATAATCACTTTCATGTATATGTGCAGAATGGCAACACATCCTAATGGTACATATGCCCCATTTAGTCGGCAAAACGGTTTACTGCTCTCCATCCTTTAAAATTCATGTTTCATCTGTGCAGCTCCCCACTTGGGTAGTTTTTGTCAATGCAGCCATGTGTGTGGTGCTTCAGATGGCAAGCATACAGTATGTGGTCCTTCAGGCAGTTTGAAATATCCAACAACCTGTTGTCATGTGGTGTGCCTCCAGCTAGCCAGTGATGCCCTTTCTCAGGATACTTTATTCTGTGTCTATTCCATGCACATTTCTCTCTTCACCCAACAGTGAGTCAACATTTTATGGCCACTGAGTATGAGATAGTTTTATGTTGGTTTTTTTTTTAAGGGTAGGCCCCCCCCCCCCAAGTTTCTTCTCCCCCTTTCCCCTACATTTGCAAACGGGAGATAAAACCACTTCCTTCTCTCTTGTTTCACAGTTAGCCCCCTTTACATGACTGTAATATCTCAGCTCCAATGTCCACAATTAGTTTATCAACCGCTTTTCTTCTTCCATCAAACTCAAAAGTAGTCAACTTGTGGCTTTCTTGGATGTCCTTGGACTGCAACTTTACTTGTGGCTCTGTATTAAACATATTGGGCCTCTCCTATATACAAGTCGCATTTCAAGTGTAATGAGTTCATCTTGGAAATTAGTGTGGGAGGCCTAGCGAAGATGTATAGGCAGTTTGCAAGCACCAGAACATCTTCCTCTAACCTACATCACCAGAACAGGCAGGCATATTTCTAAAGCCTATTCTTTGGGCTTTGTCAGAACAAAAGAGCTATATTTCACAGGATGCCTTTTGTTTGGAGGAAATCAAAGACAAGATTCTGAGCATCCTTGTGGGCAAGTAAAGTAAATTCCACCCAAACCATTGTGATTTATTTCCGGCTGAGGATGTTCAGGCATAGTCAGGCTGGATGTTCCACTCTAAATTGTTCCACTGTTATCATGCAATTCTCTTGTCATCTTTACAGATTATGTATAAGACTTCAAGATAGGTTATGCAGCTGCTATATTTGGGGAGAATTCAGAAACCTTGGCAGTCTTTGTGTGCAGATGCAAACAATGACTTCTGGAAGCTCAGGGGCTGGCATGGTTTCTGGGAATCACATACAAGGGGAGGTAACAGAACCGGAGGTTTTTAGACACATTTTTTATAAAACATAAACCCAGGGGAAAACCTCCCAGGTAAAATTGGGTTATCCTGGGTGAGGGTGCAGCTGACTGACTGGAACAGTAACAATATGTTTTTGCAAATCCTAATTTAAGAATATGGGCACTGGGGTACTGTACACATTGTGCTAACTGCTACTTTTGTGCAGATCTTGTTAATTTCAATAGGACCTACGCAGGAGACTTTGTGAGAGGATGGAGACATTGAATTCTTGCTGTTTAGACAATTAATCTGCAGAAAGACAAGTATTAATGTAGCCGGTTTTATTCCACCCACTGAAAGGCATGAAACTACCTTTATCTTTGTTCACATGAGAAATAATATCCTTTTGAGCCAGTAATGATAGAGATTCATCAAGTTGTGTTTGCTTTTCCTTTCTCCTTGGAGATCCATTTTCACTGTGGTATGGGGGGCATCACACGGCTTATATAGTTTTGGGATAAATTCTTGCCTTCTTAATTTGAAAAAAAGGAGAGAGAGAAAAGAACAAGAACCTCTGAGAGAAATGGATCTTACAAAAGAAGCCAATTATTTGGCATAATTCACTTCATTTTTTTTTTAAAAAAAAATCAGCAATAAGAAAACAGTAACAGACTTTTGCGTGCATGCTAGCCGCAAAATAAGGATTTGCTAATTGGTAAAACAAATCTCAGTTGTTAAAACAGATTGCTATGTATTCATATGCATATGCTTTACTTCTATTAACTTATAGCTGCCCATAAGCTACATTTTTTCATAGGAAAGGCTTTTGGGTGTTACTGGTGTTCTCCTAGCAGGACTGTGGAGTGGAAATATAAGGATCCACTCATCAGAATGATCCCCCAAACACAGCAGGGCTGGATGACTACATTTTGAAGTACCACTTAAAAAAGGGTCTGCTGAGACACAAGTGGGTCTAAAAATCATTTAACAACATAACGGTTTGGTAGAACAGCATATCTGACACTTATAATCATTGAGATTAATAACGTAGCTTGTTGCTTGAATGATTTAGTATCTGAACCTAGTTTGGGGATAAGACAGATGAAGGCTGAGATCAATTTTTTTTTCTTTTTTGAAACTAGCAAAGCATAATAAGCCGAAGTTTGAATTTGGCATCTTGCAGTACACCACAGTTAAAACCGACCATTGTTTGGTGTGAACATAATGTTAAATTGTTGTTTTTGCAATGTGCCTTCAAATCATTTATGACTTATAGTGACCCTAAGGCAAACCCATCATAGGGTTTTCTTGGCAAGATTTGTTCAGAGGAGGTTTGCCATTGGCTTGCTCTGACGCATGTTAAATTATGGCTACTCAAATGCAACAGGAGGACTAGGGGAGGGGAAGATCACATGAGCTCAGGACCACAAATAGACTAATTCCCATAAGAATGACAAGCATGTATAACTTCCCTCATGGAACAGAATGGACATTTTTGTCTTGAACATCCACATTCAGTTGAGCTTTTCAGAACTGCTATGTAAAATTCCATATGTGATGATGTTCAGCATGGAGACATTCATTGCACATGGCTGAACATTGTGCAAATTTTGATATCAAATGGTACCTATCCTGCTGGGTACTATGGAGAGGTACTATGGATTGCAAAGACAGAATGGGATGGAAACAGCAGTTTCGGAGAAAAGCCAATCAGAGTGCATACATTCAGGTTATATATGTGCAGTGCCCAGCAAAGTAAGATGGGAGCCCGGGGAGAATGGCTTGCTGGGTTCTCCTGGGCAAGCTTCAGGAGGGCCTCTGCTTGATGTGAATGTCCTGGCTACCTCCAAGCATGTTCTACACAGCCCATGGACTTGGTGGTAGCTTTGTGGGCTGATTAGAGCCACATCTAGTGCAACTACACCTGGAATATGGTGTATAATTGTATCAAAAGGTGGTCTCTGACCCTTCTCCTAGTAGAGTTCTCAATGGAGCCCTGGTGGCACAGTGGTTAAATGCCTGTACTGCAGCCACTCATTCAAAACCATAAGGTTGCGAGTTCAATACTAGCGAAAGGACTCAAGCTTGACTCAGGCTTGCATCCTTCCAAGGAGGTCACTAAAATGAGTACCCAGATTGTTGGGGGCAATTAGCTTGTAAACCGCTTAGACATTGTTAGTTCAGTATGAAGCAGTATATAAATGAAGCTGTTAGTTTGTTTGTTACTGCCCCTCAGAAAGGGAGTAGTAGAACTGAAAAACTTGCAACCTAAATGACCATGAGCTGGGAGTAATTGCCTTCTGAGGAAAGACCATAATATTGTACCTAATATGGAGAAAATGGGGAGAGCAAAACTCCCTCTTTCTTAATGTTACAGTAGAACCCTCTGAAATCAAATGACGAGAGATTTGGGCAGACAAAGATGACATCCTCTTTTCTATCCATGTGGACTGCTGCCACCCACTGTCCACTGACACTGCCTCCTCATTGAAGGTTTTCAGACCAGTGTGGGATAAGCACTGGTAAAATGCCGCTAAAACGTTTAGAAAGTGCTTGTGTCTGGAAGTTTTATACACTCCCCAAATGGCAGGGAATTGTCCTCTTGCCTCCAGTGTCCCTGAATCGTTTGAAAAGTAGCAATTTCCTATGAACACAAAGTTTCATTGTCATCTCACTGGCTCCATTTAGAGCTCTACTAGGATAAAGGATAGAAACCAGCCCAGCAGAATACTGAGAGAGGGAGGGAAGGAGGCAGTGCAGTGGGACTTGGAGGGGGTGCAGTGGGAGAGGGAGACAGACTAGGAGTGGAGAAGTGAACCACCTGAGTGAAGTGGCTGAGAGAGCCTCCAGCCATTTAGGGCTGATGGAACAGGGTATTTTGATGGAGCAGGTGAGATGGCTGTTAGAAAAGACAGGGAAGGGGAAAGGCAAGGCCAAGTTGATGCTACTTAAATATAATGGTTTGGAATGTTTCTAGCAGCAATGATCATAGCTGATATAGTAGGGGAATTTCAAGTGGGAGTTGTCATAGCAATTGGTGGTTTGAAGTAGTCGGTCATCAAAGGTGTCCTCTATTTTTGCTTTTCAGAATATAGTAATAGATTAGTCAAAAGAACAAGGCTGAAGGCTACAAGGCAGAATGCATGTGATATAAAACACAGTCTTCTCTCATCTATTTTGTTGCTGCCATGGACTCTAGCATAAGGTGCAGCCCAAGCCAGTCCTTGAACCATATGATAGGATTCCTATGGCATTTAGTGGGTCCATGCTTATTTATTTATTTATTTCTAATGATATAAGGAATGACTTAGGTAATTGGGGATGTTTAGCCTGGAGAAGAGAAAGTTAGGTGATATGGTAGCCCTGTTTAAATACTTGAAGGGATGTCACATTGAGGAGGGAGCAAGCTTGTTTTCTGCTGCTCCAAAGACTAGGACCCAGAACAATGGATGCAAGCTACAAGAAAAGAGATTCCACCACACCATTAGAAGGAACTTCATGACAGTAAGGGTTGTTCGACAGTGGAACACACTCCCTCAGAATGTAGTGGAGTCTCCTTCCTTGGAGGTCTTTAAACAGAAGCTGGATAGCCATCTGTCAGGGATGCTTTGGTTGAGATTTCCTGCATGGCAGGGGGTTGGACTGGATGGCCCTTGCGGTCTCTTCCAACTCTGATTCTAAGGAACTAAAAATAACCATTACACCACAAAAAGAAAGTTTTTGACCTTTATTACATTAAAACTACAGTATAAGGTATTATGGTGATACCATTGTTGGTGGAGAAAGGAACTAATTACAAATGTCTTATTGGTTTTAATTAGTTACTCCAAAGTTATTATGTTCTGAACACCAATAGATAGGGAATGAAGAGGTGCTACTGAAGTTACATTTTGTTTATGGGCTTCCTAGGGTGCATCTACACTGCAGAAATGCAGTTTGACATGGCTTTAACTGCCATAGCTCAAAGTGATGGAACTGTAGTTTTGTGAGATATTTAGCATTCTCTATCAGAGAGCTTTGGTGCCACAACAAGCTATGAGTCCCAGGATCCCAAAGGATGGAGCCATTACAGTTAAAGTGGTTTCAAACTGCAAAGTGGCAGCAGTTCTCTAGTCCTCCTAGAGATATCTGGTTACCCACAGTGGGAAAAAGAATGCTGAACTAGATAGGCATATAGTCTAACTTAGCAGGACTCTTCTTACATTCTCATGGGAGCCATACATGTAGGATGTAGGATTACAGGAACATAGCAAGATGTCTTATACAGAGTCATCCCATTGGTTCATCCAGTTGAGTATTCTCAACTCTGGCCAAAAGCAGTCCTGCAGGGTTTCAGGTAGGATTCTTTCCTAGCCCTCCTTGGAGCTTCTTGTTATTCTCTGGTTGCTTTCCATCTAAGGACTGGGTGTGTTCCAAGAGGAATTGAGTTATCAAGGTGTGGTTGCAATCCTCTCCACTTGGCTGCTGCTTCTACACATTTGCCCATTTCTTTCCAAATCTGCAATGCAGGGAGACCTGCAAAAAGACAGAACTGTTTACAACAGTCCATTTTTACAGATTACCCCTATCAGGCACACATCTAGTTGATGCAGCTATTGAAACACCCATGGTGGTGTGCAGATGAAATTCCTACTGTTTTGCAACCTCTTCCCCAACCCTGTAATTAATGAGCAAAGAATTTCCCATTTCCTTTTACTTTCTTCTTCCACTCTGTTTTAAATCTGTCACCCATTTCAGAAGACTATACCAATTTTGATGTACCCTAATATATAGCATCTCAGTAGACAGAACTAATGACTGTGAACATGCTGGGAAACTAATTAAAAGGATGTGTTTATTTTACTTGATTAATATAATAAAGGACTGATAGCATGGGGAAGATTAACCCCAATTTAGATGGGCAATAGCTACCTATTAGCATTATCAACTAACAGTTGCCTTTATTTAGCAAGGGTGTGAACACAGACTCCATTAATGAATAATGGCCTGCTCCCTCCCTGCCTTGAGAGAAGGAGGCTTTAAGGCACTTTTGAAATGTATCTCCAAAAAATATTTCATGTAAGAGGTGGGACCATACATCACAATTGTTCTATTGCTATTAGATTTCTCATATTTGAAGGCCTAGCCCTGAGTATCTGGTCCACAGAACAAGAACAAGAGCACTGCCTCGAAAAGTTTCTGTCTGTGTGTATGGATGTTTCTCATTTGTTCAGCCCCACAGGACACAATTGGGCTTCTGTCTGAGTAGATGGAAGGGTTCTTAGCCAATAACAAAGGTGCCTAATTGTAATTTGAAGTAGAAACATGATATATAAAACCGACTTGCCATTTTCTGTAAGGATGCTGTTGTTTGCTTAGGCATGCTTGCTGTCTCCATTCCACCCAATAAAGATAAACTTGCTGGGAGATTCTTAGTACTTCATGAGACCAATAGCCAGAGGAGAAGCCATCTTAGATTTGCTGCAATTAAACAGTAAAGGATATGTATCTCACCTCTGGTGGAGTGGATTTGAGTCCCCAAAAGCTTGCACTGTGATAATTTCTGTTCGTTTCTGCTTTCAAAGCTCCTGTTCTTTTCACTGCGACTGATGCAACTGAAACAAAAGGGAAGGGGAGCCTGCTATGTATTATTAAATCCTGTTTAAATTATTTAACTGGGAGCTTGCGAGCGGGAAAGCCACCTGGGGCTACTGTACAGAGAATAATTAATAAGGATCCATGCCTAGTATTTTTACATTATTTCAAAGTATATTTTTAGTGGAAAATATCTATTAATGAGCAGAGCTTGGTCATCACTAGCTAAAAAGAATGATTTACAGGTTGAGTATTCTGTATCCAGAATTCCAAAGTATGAAACATTCCAAATTCCAAATTGGCCACATGGGTAGCTGAGATAATGATACCTTTGCTTTCTGATGTTTCAGTGTACACACACTTTATTACATGCACAAAATTATTTTTAAAAAGTATAAAATTACCTTGAGACTATGTGTATAAGGTGGACACAAAAGATAAAAGAATTTCATGTTTAGGCTTGGGTCCCATCTCCAGGATGTCTCTTTGTGTATATGCAAATATTCCCAAAAGCTGGGAAAAAAAATCAAAATTCCCAAACACTTGAGGTCCCAAGAATTTTGTGTTGGGGAGATTCAACCTGTACTTGTAATCAGTCCATTTTACCATTGAAGAAAGTGGAACCATATTAAATTGTACTTTTATGTTAATACTCTTTGAAGCAGCATAACTGTAATATTAAAGTTACTTTTATAGCTATGAGAACGTAGCTTCACTAAAGAGCCCTGGTGGCGCAGTGGTGGAATGCCTGTACTGCAGCCACTCACTCACAAACCATAAGGTTGTGAGTTCATTACCAGCCAGGGGCTCAGCCTTGCATCCTTCTGAGGTCGCTAAAATGAGTACTCAGATTGTTGGGGGCAATTAGCTTACAGTTGTAAACCGCTTAGTGAATGCTTAAGTGCACTGATAAGTGGTATAGAAATGTACTTGCTATTACTATTGCTATATGGCAGAGGAGGACTATCAGGTCATGTGCTGGATTGTACGGTGTCTTGTGCATTGGTGAGGTGAGCGATGTACCAGAGACCAGGAGGCTGTAGCATTCCACTGTTGTTAAAAAGGCACTAAAAAGGCAACGAGTTTAGTTATTTTTGGGGAATGAAAAAGGAAACAATTACTTTTTAAAAATGCAAGTATAATGGGAACCAGTGGTGCTATTTTGGAAATGATGGTGGCTTAGAATAGCAACTCAGTACTTTTTAAAAGTTGTTTTCCAAGCACTGCTAATGAGTTGGTATCCACATGCAAATAAGAATAGAGATGCTTGTAAAAATACCCCCATTTGGATTTCTTTGCAGACTTGAGAATTCCAAGTTATCTGACCTTGCCAATGGCTGGTGGTTAAATAGGTTTTACTGATTACTTTGTAGGTATAATGAACCTTGATGTAGTCACACAAGAACATGGAAATCTATTTGGGAGTGTGACTGAGCAATCAAAATAATTAAACTGGCAAGTTGAACACATCCACATCCACTCTCTCACACAAAATCTAAAAGATGAAGAAATAAGCTTCATCTTCTTTGTAAAACATGTAAAAAGAGCTTTACTTACAATTTAGTTGTGTCTAATGATGTTGTGTGTGTGTGGGGGGGGGAGACTGTAAATTAGAGTGATACAGGTAGAAATAAGGTGTGGAAAAAACGCTTACAGGAGGTTGACATAAATGTATATTTTGCCCAAACCCATCTGAGTAATGTACAAACGAAGAGCATATAGAACCATGCAAATCTTGCTGACTCTGAGAGAATGTGCATGCTTGCACTGACAGCAAATAGGAATAATGGTGTAATCTACATACATGCAACCATGTCCATCTGTTGGTAATGTGGTGGGGTGGGGAATTCCTGTTGAAAACTACAACAAACTATATGTACTTTAAAACTGAACTTCATTTTATAAATTCTACAAGTTAAACTGGAAGGTAGGCAGAGTGAATCATGGGGCAGAGTCAATATTAGTTCCACTATTAAGCAGAGTGAGGTAGCTATTTCAGGAAGCATAGGCTGAGGGTCAAGGCACTGAAAGGCAAGGCACTGAAGGCCGACACTTTGTGTGCCCTGAAGCCTCACATGTACACAGGTAGACTGTTGCCCTATGACAATGTTGAAAGAAGAGTCGATTAACAGTATGATCAGTTCCTCTACATAAAGTGGACATTGGGGGCATTTTGTTCTTTGTGTCAGGCAGCAAGACATTTTGAGGCAATCCTGCGTAGAGTCAAATTCATGTAGCAATAGCAAATGGGTTGTGATGTGGTGGGAAATCTAGTCATTGCTATCAAGGATGATTGGAGCCCTTGACTGGTCCTTGGAGGATTTCTGCTACCAAACGACAGTGTGGTCCTTAGAAGTGGCAGTCCAATCTACACTGTTCCTCAATGTGCTCTGAAGAGTTTACTCATGCTCCTTTGCAGACAGATTTTGATCCTTGCAAAGGAAGTAGAAACCATGGTGTGTGGCACTTTCCCATTGAACAATGTCTGGGATGCTATATACCAGTGCTAGTGATAAGCACAGAGAGGAAGTAAAATACTTGGATGGATTAAATAATCTGTAAAATAAAGCAGTCACAGGTCAGTAGAGCAAAGGCTTGCACTTGTGTGATTAGGGTGCTCTGAGATGAAGCAGCACCAGCACCTTGTGTTGTGGGTTGTCAGGTTTTTAGACAGATGTTGGGTCCTAGAGCAGAACTCACACATTCTAAACAGGATGAGAGGACCAAGGGAGATTAGCATTCAGATGACCCTTGAATTATTGTGTTGTTTCAGGGAAGGAAATAAAACACAGCAGATTTCATATATATGGGATCTGGAGGTTTTGGGAACGCAGGGGCCCTAAATCTGAAGTCACCTTTAGTTTCCATAGGAACAGACTGCTGATGTGAAGTTGGAGGCTTTCATGGCCGGCATCCATATTTTTTTGTGGGTTTTTTGGGGCTATATGGCCATGTTCTAGAAGAGTACCAGCATCTGTGGCTGGCATATTCAGAGGCTGCTAATGATTGATTTTACTTTTAAGTTCTTAGAGTGCTGAAGTTTGGTTATTACTTCAGAACAGCAAAGAAGCCACAATGCCTGCCCTCCTGCCTGTCTCCTGCTGTGGTTCACCATTCAATGCCTTGTGACTGTCTGTGTGAACTTTTGGGCTAGGGATACATAGGCTGTGCCCAATGCACTCTGTAGGCTTTCCTGCAGATGCACGAAAGCCATCGGTCCATCACTATATGCTAAATATCACACGTGAACTCATCCAAAGTTGTTCTTATCTCACTGTCAGGTCCCTTTGAAACTTGCTGGCGGGATGCATAAGAAAAATAAAAACAGCAGTCATCTTCTCAGCAAAAATAGTGAAGATGTCATCTGCTGCTGGAATTCTATTTATTTTCATTAGCTAAATAATTAAGCCTGTTCTTCTGGGTGCAGCTTAGTTGGTATGGAGCTATTTGGTGGCAGAATGTGATGGGTGGCATTTCATTTTTTTCAGCTCTCAGATGCTGCTATTGCTAAAAATGGACCCTTCATGTATTGCCAAGTCTCTGCCCCCCCCCCTTTTAAAACTTCTGCTTTTTCATTTCTCTGTTAAGTTCACATACTTTATTCTTTTGGAATATGGGTGAGCAGCTGTAACAAACGCAAACGTTTGTTGTGACACCAGAGCTCTCTGAAAGAGAAGGCTAAATGTCTCACAAAACTACAGTTCGCAGAATTCCACAGTGCTGAGCCATGGCTGTTAAAGGAGTGTCAACCTGGATTATTTCTGCAGTGTTGATGCAGCCTGTAAGTAACAGCATGGATAGTTCAAAACCTATCAGTGATTTTTTTAAAAATGGGGGGCTGTCCTGGGTGCTTGGCAAGTTCCTGGGATGCTTTCAGCCTGTGACATATTCTTTATTAAATAATAATAATAATAATAATAATAATAATAATAATAAAATTTATTTAAATCCCGCCCATCTACAAGATGCAATCGGGGTGGCTTACAAAGATTAAAAAACATGTATTCCAAAACCCTCAATCCCCCCTCTTAAAATACAATAAAATGATATAAGAGTTAGTTTTAGTTACTTAGTTTTAGCCACCCCACCATGTATATGCAGTGCTTGGACTGTTATTTCTGAGGAGTGCATCACTGCTCAGCTGTGGTTGACTGGAACATGTTATTGTGTTCATTATTTTTCAGGCTCTGAGTGAATGCCAATAGTTATGGCCACCTGGTTGGTGTGATGCTGGTTGGCTCCTGTCATTCCCAATTCTTCATGTTAATGCTCTGACTACTGTGACAGCTATGTGTCATACTAGGACAGTTCTGGAAGGCATACTTCATTTGTCCAGCCCAACTCTGGTGTCAAAAATAAAGAACTATCAAGAAGGGAGAGCAGGCAGCTAACAGTTACCACCCATGCAGCAGATGCACTGATCACCTGGTCACAATCTTCACCACTGTGGTGAGATGGATTGCATTTCTATTTAAATAATTGTCATTATCTGCAAATATGCACTTACATTTTAAAGGAGCATTTTATGCAAATACACAGTCAGCCCTCCTTACTGACAGATTTGTTATCCACAGATATAAGCATCCATGGCTTGAAAATATATATATTTTAAAAAATCCAAATAGGAAACCTTGATTTTTTTCCGTTTTATATAAAGGGTACCATTTTACTATGGCATTCCTTATAGCAAGATTTGAGTATCCATTGGAGGTTCTGGAATCAAAACCCAGTGGATACCAATAGCCCACTCTATGTCGTCTGTAGCTCTTTTCCTTGTGGAATCATTTCCCCTTTTGCTGGTGATGTTACCCTAACTGTGTGAATTTGTCCTCAGCCTCACAGAAAATTATACCTTTCAAAGTGTTTTCTAATGAGTCCTGTCTTCTCATGATACGTACGGCAACCTCAGTTTAGTCATCTTAGCTCCTGGCTTGGTTTGCTCTATCTGTAACACCCTCTCTAGCACTTCACTTCACTTGAGATGATTGTCTTCCTGTCAGTTTTCTTCACTGTCCAGCTTTCCTAATCATACATAGAAAGTGGAAATACAGTTGGCCCTCTGTAACCATGGATTCAACAATCCACAACTTGAAAATATTTAAAACAAATATAAATTCTCAAAAGCAAACCTTGATTTTGCTATTTTATATAAGGGACACAATTTTACCACAGCATTGTATATAAAGGGATTTGAGCATCAACAGATTTTGGTATCCACTGGGAGGGGGTCCTAGAACCGAACCCCAGCAGATACTAAGGGCCCACTGTACTATGGCCTGGATGCATCATACCAAGTCTTAATTTAATATAGTTAAAGCTTTGCAAGATATGTCTAAATATGTCATTCCTCCCCCCTCCAATTACTGATGCCTGGCCTTAATAGCTGGTGATGAGGTGATAGTATGTGTGACTTTTGGCAAGCCTCACTAGCCACATGTTCCTGCTGCCATGGCTGCCTCCCATTTCAATAGTGCTATCAAGGTGCCCATCACTACTCCTTCTCAATATGGGTAAGCAACTTATCCTGAGCCTTAAAAATCTGTGTTGCACAATGGGGTTGAAATATAAAATATCTGCAAGCCCACACTATTTTCACTGAGAGATATTTGTCTTCTGCAAAGCCCTTGATAGGTTTGGATCCTGTGCAACCTCTTCCATGGGCGGATAAAAGGATTGGGAAAGCTTAATTCAGTGTGAGCTTCAACTTGCTTCCCAGTGTTTTGAGGTGTAGCTCGTGAAGTCTTGAAAATCTGAGACTCAGGAAAAGCATTATTCATTTGATTGACATAGGTAATTGAGCCATTAACCACAGATTTGGAAAGTGCAGATTTCAATTAGAGTTTAATGGTTGCCATCCTTAAGAAAGAGTCATTGGTGCAGACAAAGCTTCAGCGGCCTCATACATTCAGACCTTTTAATATAACTCTTCTGTGTTTTCTGTGAGTCCTTGGTCAATTCCGCCTCTCTTCCATGACATGTCACAGCCAAGAGAACTCCCTGAACCAAAACTGAAAGTAGGCAGAACTCCCAGCCTTTTTTCTAACTCCCCACTTCATTTTCGAGTCAAAAGAAGGGTGCTGGAAAATGAAACACATAGAACTGATTACAAAAGAGAGTTCTGCTAGAGATTTCCTACAGCACAATTCTATTTTTCCCCCTTTCCTTTCCTTTTTGAAAATGATTTTGGGAAAATGTTTAATTTATTTGTTCAGTTAGGGGGAGGTTTCTGTCGGCTCCAGGTGTCTCCTGTATGGAAATTATTTTTCTTTAAAAAGTACATAAGCACATACTTGTGAGATGTGCTACCTACCTACTTGGCAGTGGCAAATGATGGCTCTAATGCCAACAAGGTAGTAAGTCTTCTCTCAGTGGGCAGTGGATCTGCTTCCCTTTTGGAAGAGGATCTCATTCAGCATTTTGGATAGCTGCTCTAAAGTTCAGGCTAAAACCCATAACTTATCCAACCACTCAAAAACACTGAAGCCATTACTGTTATTGAAGTTCTGTCCAGGCACTATGCCTAGACAGAATATCCAAATGGGTGAAGCCACAGAGGATATCATTTACTTTATTAAAAATAATAGGGTCCTTGACATCTGGAAAGGTGCTTTATCAGCGGGTCTAGATTGCTGTGTGTGTGTGTGTGTGTGTGTGTGTGTGTGTGTGTGTGTGTCTGTGTGTGCGTGCTGGTATTCAGGCACCAGACTCTTGCAGAGTTTACTGCTCATTACAGGGAGGATAGGAAGTTAGGATGGGACAAGGCTATGGTTTGTGTGTCTGTAAACTCTGTTCAGACACAACACTTCAGTGACGTTTAGTGAGAACGCACTAACTAGCACCATTTGGCTGACAGTCCAAATACTACTAATTCTGTGGACTAATTCCTAATTCCTACTAATTCCATTGAGAGGGGAGATGAATCTACCCTGGGTTTCAGTATGAATTTTAAACAAGCTGTCCAAGGTACCTACCTCTCTTCACACACATACACACACACACACCATAGATTCAACTACTTGGACATTTCTTCTGAAGTTCAGGTTGAAGACCATAGCAATACCAATAGCAACAACAGCTTCATTTATATACTGCTTCATACCGCACTAAGTGGTCTATAAGTGGTTTACAACTGCACCTAGCAAACTGAGTGATCATTTTAGTGACCTTGGAAGGATACCAGGCTGAGTCAACCCTGAGCCCCTGGTTGGGATTGAACTCAGAACCTTGTGGTTTGTGAGTGAGTGGCTGCAGTACTGACATTCAACCACTGCACCATCAGGGCTCCTAAGACCAGAGCAGATTCATCACTTCCATTAGGGATACGAATAATGTTAACTTGAAAATTGCACACTTTGGAAGGTTTTTTGAGGCTTAGTTGCTAGGGGGGAAAAGACAGACTGACAGAGGAAAAAAAGAAGCGATGGAAGGATGGAAAAAAGGAAGGAAGGAAGGTGTTGACAAATTGGAGCACGTGCAAAGGAGGGCAACCAAAATGGTGAAAGGTCTGGAAGTCATGCCTTATGGGTGGTGGCTTAGGAAGCTGGGTATATTTAACCTGGAGAAGAGTATGTTAAGAGGTGATATGATAGTCCTGTTTAAATATATGAAGTGATGTCATATTGAAGTTGGAGCAAGCTTATTTTTTGCTGTTCCAGAGACTACAACATGAGGTGATGGATTCAAACTGCAAGGGATGCCACCAAAATGTTAGGAAGAACTTCCTGGCAGTAAGAGCTGTTTGACAATGCAACACGCTCCCCTGGAGAGTGGTCAAGTCTCCTTTGAGGTGTTTATACAGAGGCTGGATGGCCATTTCTTGGTGGGGGGGGGCTTTGATTGTGTATTCCTGCATGGCAGGGGATTGGACTGGTTGGCCCTTGTGCTCTCTTCCAACTCTATGATTCTATGTAATTTTTTGCAGATGTTTTCTGTACATAATGTTTTCTGTTCTGAAATACTCTGTGGAGGAATGTTATTTTCTATGCTGAAAAAGCCGCTTTTTTGTAGGAAACATTTTCTGTGCAGAAAATCCTGTTTTCTGCACAAAAAGTGTGCATTTTCTACACAGCATAATACTGTAAATAGTCTGTCCTGTCTAGGGTTCTCCTCCTTAGGGCTTCCTGGCTTGTATTTTAAAATCATTGGCGACGGGGGGGGGGGGGGGGGGGGGGGGGGTTAATATATATTCTTTCCACTCCTACACTGGATTGACATCTGACCAGCCACCACTGTCCACATATAAACTGCAATCACTGCAGTCAAGGTTGCCTGAACTATTGAATGAAGCATGAGTCTATGATAACAACATGTAGCATGCAGTCCACCAAGACACTTCCATTTTTTAAAACATATATATAGTGCCAGTTATATTACAAATTATTTAATGGATAAGAATTCCAGCTTTGAAAGGAACTCCAGGGATTCACCCAAAAGCTAGTAAAAGAAACCCAAAACAACAGAGCTACTCAGATGGTTTCTTTGGCTTTTCACACAGGCCCAGAGGGTGTGACAATACATTATTCAATTATAATCAGTTGGCAAAGAATTGCATTACACCCTGCTCTTCCACAATTTTTACTATGCATCAGAGATCAAAAGCATTCCGTTAGGAACCAGCCAAATAGGTCACAATGTTTATTGCTGTTCTTCATACTGGAAAAGAGATAGTTTGTAACACCAATAAAAATGGAATTGAAAATGAGTAACTAGCAGGATGGGTCTGAATTATTTTGAGCCAGGAAAACCCAGAGAGATGTGCAGCAAAATTGACAGCACTCTGTAAGAGCAGCCTCATGGGGGGATACACACAGAATATTTATCACAATGTTTGCAGTCTGCCTGAATCTCTCTGCTGAGGATGAGTTTTTCTTTAAACAGCTTATGTTCTAACACCTGGAAATCCAAAAAGAAAAAAAAATCTCTGGAAATTTATGTTGTTTTGATTATGTTTGGGTTTATTGGCTAAAAAGCCAATATGTGTCCAGAGGAGGGTGACCAAAATGGTGAAGAGTCTGGATACCATACCCTATGAGGAGTAGCTTAGGAAGCTGGGTATGCTTAGCCTGGAGAAGAGAAGGTTAAGGGTGGCATTATAGCCGTGTTCAAATATTTGAAGGGATGCCATATTGGGGATGAAGCAAGCTTGCTTTCTGCTGCTCCAGACACTAAGACATGGAGCAATGGATTCAAAGTACAGTACAGGGGAAGGGATTCCACCTCAACTTCCTGACAGTGGAATATGCTGCCAGAAAGTGTGGTGGAGTCAGCTGTGGAGGTTTTTAAACAGAGGCTGGATGGCAGTCTTTTGGGGGTGCTTTGATAGTGTGCTCCTGCATGACAGGGGTTTGGATTGGATGGTCCTTGTGGTCTTCTCCAGCTCTGTGATTCTGTATATGTGTTGAGCATAGGAAGATACACCATCTCAACACTCCTGACATATATCAAATGCAGATCAGCTGCATCACACCAGACCCCCTGAGAGAGAGAAAGAAATCTGCATTCCTGATAGTTTTAATTTCGAGAGAGAGAAAAATCAGCTCTCTGACAGTACATCCTTTCCCACCCTAGATTGCTTCTTTTTGTTTCTTCCTGCAAATACAGATTGGGAATATATCACCTTTAGTTGGGGGTGGGGGTTGAAAAGTATGCCAGCTACTCTGCTGGCTTTCATAGCCTTTCCTGGGACCCTTAAATATAATTTCTCAAGCACTGGATGTGTCTGTCATATTTTGCCAGAGACTGTTAAGGAGCTTTAAGTAGTCCTTCTGACCCCATTAATGTAGTCCTTTCCAGTTTTAGAACAAGTTCAGGTGCAGATTCAATCTCAAGTCAGTGGGTCTTAGAGCAAATCAAGCCTGAACTCTCATTAGGAAGGAAGATGACTAAACTGAAGCTGTCCCGGCATATCATGAGGTGACTGGACTCGCTGGAAAAGATCATAATGCTCGATAAAGTAAAAGATAGTAGAAAAAGGTAGAGATTGTACTATAGGTGGATGGATTCAATGAGGGAAGCCAAGGTTCTGAGTTTATAAGACTGCGAAAGACGATTGATAATTGGTACTCTTTTGGGTCTCTCATTCATTAGATCACTATAAATCGAAGCTGACTTGGTGTGCATCTACACTGCAGTAATAATGCAGTTTGACACAACTTATCTGTCATGGCTTCATCCTACATTATCTTGAGATTTGTAGTTTTGTGATGGATGAGCACTCTTTGGTAGAAAAGGCTATAAACCCCAGGATTCAATAGGATGGGGCATTATTTCTTCAGTGTAGAGCCATGGCATCCTTAATGGCAGATAACAACACAACATGTCTGTTATGAAAAATATAGACAATATAAATTACTCAATTTTCTCAGTGTCAGTGACACAGAAATAAGCAGCTACTATTTTTATGAGTTCCAGTGTGGTGTAGTGGTTTGAGATTACAAGACTGGAGATCAGGGTTTGATTCCTCACTCAGCAATGGAAACCCACTAGGGACATTGGGTGAGTCACATTCAGTCACAGGGTTACCATAAGTCAGAAACAACTTGAAGGCACACAATAACATCAATTTTTTGAGGATTTTTCTCAGCAGCATCTATGAATTCTGTCACTTGTATCAACCTGTACACACCATTCTTGCACAGATGTAGAGAATAGGTACCACTTCAGCACCATCAGTTGCAGCTTCAGCATTCTCAGATGATAGTCTTCAAAAACAAATAAAGTAATAGTCTTTATTAGTTTAGAAATTTAGTTTTCTGATTGTTTTTTTTGTTTTGTTTTGTTTTATAGCAATGTTTTCAAGAACAGGCACAGCCCAGGTCCATATTTGCCACTTCAGTGTTAAGTAGGCTGGTATCTTTTTAAAAGAAATGATCTTGGCAGAGCTGAGAAACCTTAGTTTAAAAGTCAGCAGATTAGTATAATGGGCAGGGGAGATAATACATTGTTGCCTCATGTTACTTGTTGTGTGCCTTCAAGCGTTTTCTGACTTCTGATGACCCTAAGGAGAACCTATCATGGGGTTTTCTTGGCAAGATTTGTTCATGTTACTGGATTTATAAAATAATATATTACTTTCCCTGTTAATACCAAAGATAAATCCCCCTTTGGCAATCCTAAACATATATAACTGAACAGATGTCATATTATTCCTCTCTTTACTTTGATTCCCTCCACCCCACCCTATCTATGTATTGCCTTCTATGTATTCATCTTCAGATGGCAAAACCCACAGGGTAGGGACCTGTCTTTTTGTAGGTAAGCAAAAACAACAACATGGAGGATGTTATATAAGCAAGTCTAATTTGTTGGAGTACATAGGTTCAAGTGAGTGACTGCATGCATTGCTACAGCTGTCCATCTCTGGGGAGGTGTGGTGTTTGGTGATATAATACTGCATTTGACTGTGAAAACATGTATTTGCATTGTTCTCTTCTTCCTGGATTATGGAATTGTTGACTTCTTTTCATGACGGAATGTTTTATCTACTGTTTATAATGGGGAAGGGTGACTGCAGAGTGTCCAAAGGCCAATTTTCTCCCCAGAGACTTTCAAAAGGCTACACAGTCAAAACCAAGAATCAGATCTTGAAGCATCTGGGAATCTTCTTCTTGTTTTGAAAATTATAGTAGGGAATGTGAAAGGACCTATGTAAAGGCCATACAGGAAACCAATTCACTACATCTTCTATATGAAGAAGGGGGTCCCAGGGAGTCTGGTGAGAGCAAGCATAGAGCAGTGGTTGAATGCTGGACTAGGACTCTGGGAAACCAGAGTTTGTATCCCTATTCAGCAATGGAAACCCAAATTCTCTCAGAGTCCAAAGGAGGCAACAGCAAACCCACTCTGAATAAAATCTTGCCAACAAAATGCCATAAGTTCACCTTAGCATTGGCTTGTCAATCAACTTGTAGGTATATAGCACCACTTAATTTATAGGGACTAGAAAAAAGATACTTAGAATGACCAGCACAAGAATGATCTCTAATAATTCCTTTTCAAAACCTTCCTCAGCTTCCCTTTGTAGAAGATGGATACCATTTTTTTCATAATGGCATGGCCAAAGGCCGGACACGGCGCAGTCTTCAGCACCAGCTTCGCTTAGAAAAAGATCCCAGGGTAAGTTACTTTCTATCTCATTTATATACAGTGTATGTGTGTGTGTACCTTGGGCAGCTTTAAAAGGGAATGACTCAAATTCATGAAGGTTTATGCTATCATCCAGTACTGGTCATAGTGGCTAAACAGACTACCTTCAGTATCCAGGGGCCATTTGCCCTGAAATACCAGTGGGAGAGAGCTATTGCCATTATATTCCATTTGTGGCTTTCCTCAGAGCATCTGGTGTTTCATTTGATCCAGCAGGGGGCTTGCTAATGTCCCTATGTTTAATGGTTGTCAATGAGTCCATTGTCAGTGGAATGGTGAATATGCTCCAGACTTTAGTCCAGACTTTAAAGGAACTATCCAGGGTGCTCAACTCTGGGATCCCTTCATAGCACACAGTTCTAGCAATATGATTCTGCTTCAGCTACAATAGCTGCATTCTGTGGAAACGAAGTTTGTACTTTGGCCAGCAGCGTAAAAGGAGCTAACTACCAATCCCAGGATTCCAAAGGAAATTGCTATGGCAGTTTAGAGTGGAATCATACTGCTAGAACTGTACAATATGAAAGGGCCATAGGTAAGTTTCCTTGGCCACCTTGGACAGCTCCTTCAGTATTCATGACCTCCACTAACATGGGAGCCATTAGTTGCCACTGATTATGTTGTTCTTTTGTGGTAGGTATGTTATCAGAACTGATAAAGGCTCATCCCTCTTTCAGATGTTGGTGGGCCATTGTCAGCTGAGCTGAGAGGCAAAATATTGCACATGAATAAATCAGCACAACAAAGTGAAATATACTCCTATGACAGAGATAGGGCTACATGTAGGATCCCTGAAATCTCCCTTCTCAGCAACAACTGTGTCACTGTATCTACCATCTTGCTCATTTCTCATATTTATTATATAATGCTTTTTCTTGATGGACTTCAAGTAGGAGCACATATGGTTCTCCCCCTCTCCCATTATCCTCACAAAAATGATGTGATGCAGAATATGTGGAGAGCTGGTGTTTGGTCCAAGGTCAGCCGGGAAGCTTCATGGCTGAATTGAGAATTGGTATTTCCCAGTTCCATTCTGACATTATACCACACGAATTTTCACATTTCACACGATGTAATGATACTACCATTTTGTACTATACATTTCACACAATACTACCATTTTGTGAAAAGGAACTGAGGTTGAAGCACAGGATTTATCCTACTGCGAAGAACCTAGGGGCCAAATCCTTGAACAGGAGCATACCACCAATTCTGTTTTCACACACTAATAATTCCAAAAGAAGAACACTCTTAGAGATTTGACATCTGCACCACTATATTAGGGATGGCGCCCACCTTCTGAGTCCCAGAACATGGGAATTCCTAACTGTAATGCTGATGTGCTAAAAGTAGGTCTGAAAATAGCAACGTGAGACTTTATATTCACTTTGACCCTCTTAGGAGAATGTACACACATTTCAAGCCTCATACAGACTACTACTTGAAATAGATTACTCCAAATCATATTTTTAAAACCTATTTTCAGAAAGCAGCAGAATGATTGTAAAAGATGATGATATTTAATAGATAAAGTAGTGATTTTGTTAGAGTTTGAGACTTAGAAATTTCCTGTCTTTGTATTTCTTCTAATGTATATAGTTGAGGAAGAGGGAGGCATAAAAGAAATGAAGTATACATAGAGAAAAGGTACATAAGGCTATAATACAATTGTATTTATAATTCATACCCAGTCCCTTAGTGGGGGAAAATAACTGAAATTGAGATGAAAATCAAATGAAGGGTGGCAATTCCAAAATTGTCCAGCGGTGAGGCACAATGGGACCACAGTCTGCATAGCACTGACTTACAAAACTTTCATATTGAACTAGACAGGCGAAGATAATTCTATTCCTGTTACAGTACCTGAAACCTATTACTGAAGGCAAAGAGCTAAATATCAGAAAGCATTTCTATTCCTGTGAGGAGTTTAGAGAAATTGAAAATGAAACACAAGACACCAAAGGCCACAGGCGGCTGTGGAAGTTTCTTGACAGGAGTATAGGTTTCTGTAGCCCCAAGCAATGTGCTTCCCATGTGTTTCAGGATCAATTCTTTTTCATTTTACATTTTGGATTGCCCCTGTTGTTGCTATTACTGTTACTGTTTCTTCTCTCTGTACTTCTTTTCCCAGAGTGCTACAAAATAAGACTTGTGCTTTTCTAAAACACGATAGTCTGTCTGAAATATTGATTTAGAAGGGTACAGTCTTACAGTTCTTGGGAGAACATGTGGCTGCTGATCTGGTTTTGTGGAGTTCTCTCCTGCTCTTGCTCTGCTTGCAGAAAGGGAAGTCTACCTCCACCACTGGAAGCTTCCTCCACCATGAAAGATCTCCTTGAAACTGAAGCATTCTGGGAATTCACTGGAACTGTGCCTGAATATTCTTGTTTTCTTTTCCCTCCTCGTTCCTTTTTTTTTGACGCCATGCCTTTTAAAACTGTAAGTCAGAGAGTGGTTGACCTCTTCTCTTCCCCTTCCTTCTTTATAGATAGGTAAGATCCTCTGAAAGCCTTCCAAGTGACAGAGCTCAGTAAGAATAAAAGCAAGCAATCAATCAGTCATCTTGTGCCAAAGCTCTTGAATTTCCCCAGCATGGCTCCAAAGAGAGGGGGAAGTGTGCTTGCCCTAGGCCTGACAAGTATTTTTCCACAGGGTCACAGGTACATGTGGAGCATAATGATTCTGTCTGCCTTTGCACTCTCGCTACAATGGCAGCAGCTTGCTCCCATGTCCCTCTCTGCAAGCAGGAAAATTTGCTCTGAGGTTTAGTCTTAACTTTAAAGGAACTGTCCAGTGTGCTGAATCAAAAGTTAGGGTGGGGCTCAGCACCTTGAGTAACTTCTTTAAAGCACAAGCTAACATCTGAAACAAATTCAGCATCCAGCTGGCATGGAAACTAGCCACCACTAACCCACAGGACTGTTCTGCTAATAAATTAATACAGTATTAGCCATCATTATTTCTGTTTTTAACTGCCCATGAGCTGATCACAACTTATGGCAACACTGTGAAAGAGACATCCCCAATCCCAACCCCCTCATCCTCTACTGCTCTTCTCAGGTCCTGTAAATTCATGCCTGCGAAGTCTCTGATTCAGTCTATCCATCCATTCCTTCTGCCCTCCACTTTTCCTAGCATTATTGTCTTTTGTAAGGAAGCATGCTTTCTCCTGATGTGTCCAAAGTACGATAGCCTCAATTTGGTCAATATTAGCCATATATATGATCATTTGGGGAAACCTTCCACTCATTTGCTTTCCCCATAAAGCCTTCAAGTCAAGCTACCTTTTCAATTGATTTTAAAAGCTGGGCCAGATCTTTAAATCTCAATGTCTTCCAAAATTAAATGGGGGGGGGGGGGTGAACAAAAGTCGAGCTAGTCTACATTAAATTATAAGAGCAGAGGGCAAGTGTTAGGCTTGCAGAAGATTTCATTTGATTCTCTAAATCAGTGCAACTCAAATTGGTAGTCTGTGGACAGGCATCAGCTGCCAATCAGTGGTGTATTTCAAGGAAAATATTCACATCTGATAGTATATAGTTCCTTATTACTCCTTATCTGACAGTTACTCTTAGATTGAGAGAAAGACTTTATAAACTGTGCTAGCCACATTCCACTGCATTCATGTTATTAAAAAACCTTTGCAAATTTTCAAATATTGCTATCACCATTGGGGATGTTAGAAAGCTTTCAACTAAATAATTAGGATTGAAAAGTTCAAAATATCATCTGAAGTAGGGGAAGTAAAAATAACTGACGAATCACAGTTCTGAGTTGAGACAGGGGTTTTGTTACTCAATGCAGCAAACCTATTATTTAGAATAATAATTTGTTTTGTTTTATTTATATACCGCTATTCCAAAGATCATAGCGGTGAACAGCAAGTAAGCTAATTAGCAAGTAAGCTAATTTGCCCCCAACAGTCTGGGTACTCATTTTAGCAACCTCGGAAGGATGCAAGCCTGAGTCGAGCTTGGGCCCTTTTGCTGGTCTTGAACTCGCAACCTTGTGGTTTTGAGTGAATGGCTGCAGTACAGGCATTTAACCACTGCGCCACCAGGGCAATAATGGTAGATGAAATAGGCAGATTACTCACAGGACAGTTAGCTGTTAGAAGTTCATCAATTTTCAACTGTTTCATTGCTTTAGCCAGAGGTTGATATGGACTAGATCTCCGACATTTATTTCCCATTGGGTTATCAATTCAAAATTCCACTCTGTACTCAAACAAAACAAAAATCCAGCTGTTCAATTGCAAACATCCAATTCTTCCAGATCACTCAGAGCCATTCTCTTTACATTCCTCTTTCTTTCCAAAAAATAAACAGGGCTGCAAAACATGCTGGATGTTTCCTCTTTGGTAGAGCAAGCCCTGTTGTTTATGTTTGCAGTCAGTTAACAAGTTCTTGGAATGTGGCTGAGATAATAAAACCATACAACACTGACTACTCCAATCAGAGTCAAAATCCCTTTGTTGTAACAAGCTATAAAACTATAGATAAAATAAGATTAAAAGGGGACAAAAAGGAGCTAATAAAAAAGCACTGCTCCCCAGAACTCAGCTGTGGCCAATCTCCCATGGTTCTCCCCCGTTCCACCCCGATTCTCATCGGGGTGAAAAAGCATGTGCAGTAAGCTCCTCGGTGGAGAAAAAAGGAAAGGTCCCAGTTTCAAAAAAAAAAAAAAAAATTAAAATGTTTTATTCTTTCAAAATTTTCTTTTAAAGCATAACCTTTTATCAGATTTTCACTTCTATCATATGAAACTATTATATTATATATATTTATATGCCACCTTTCTCCCAGAGGGGACCCAAAGCAGCTCACAGGGAAAAAACATTAAAAAAAACCATTACAATAAAAACATAAAACATTTAAAATAATCTAAAAATTATAGAAAACCACATAAAAATATACAAAAGCTAAAAGGCATGACCAACACACACACTCTACACAAAAGCCACTGTTTAATTATATATTAAAATGTCTCTTTAAATAAAAAAAACTATGCATATGTAAATGCATTGAGGCTGTGCATATGATATTGTAGTTTAAAGAGATAGTTTTAATTTTGTAAGTTGTTTTATGTGACAACTATGGCCACAACATTCACCTATATGCAGGAATAATGATTAATGAGTAACAGCAGTCCAAAAACCATTACTAAAGATTATGTATGGTATTGTATGGGTACAGGTCAATGAAGGCGGGGGTGACACCATGAGGTACTGCACCGGGTGACACCAGCTGTAGCCACGCTGCCGCTTCCTTGTATGAAAATTGCTAGAGTAAGGACAAATCCAGCAACGATAGCCAACTCACAGCAATCACATTGAGGCATGTTTTGGAAATCATATGTTCATAGTGCTGGATAAAGAGTAGAAACTGTACACTGGGGCAATCTCATAAAAGAGAGAATTAAACAGTAAAGTAATTGAAATGAATAATGAATAAGGAGGAAAAAGCAAACCTATAAGCAGAAAAGTCTGTCTGTTTGACAGAAAACCTTGCCTCCTTCCACAGAATAAAATTTACCAATAGCATTTTTATTCAACTGAAACTTTTTCATTGTCTTTTGTTCATTACCTGTACAATGCATTGAGAAGGTTTTGTTACTGGTGGAGTACTGTTGTTTCTGCACCAATGTTACTGTGTGTGTTTCCCCCTTTACAATGTTGGTTCTCAAAGGGCCCAAACAGAGATACCTTATCTAAGGAAATGGTGTTAGCAACATGTTCCAGCTGTAGTCTTATAAGCCATGGTTCAGGCTTAACCAGAAAAAATTCTTCTTAAAATATAAATTACTTTCCCACAAAGCTTGGTATGAGAACAGCTGTTTACAACACTTTGGAAAGGCAGAGATTCTCAAAAGAAACGTTAATTAAACAAGCTTCACTTGAATCCTGTACCATTTCAGCATACTAGGCATGTTGGTTCATCATGCTTAACCATGATTTATATTAATTTTGCTTTACTGCTTAAGCCATGAACTGTGCAGCAGTGAGCCCAACAAACCATGGATTGTCTTCTGCACTTCATGCTGTTTCTGGTTTGTTTCCCTCCCACCATTTGATTTCACCTGTTTACAGGGTGAGCAGCTGTGGGAACAAGCCAGAGATAAGCCACAGTTGCAAGTTTGGCTATCATAGTAAGTGATGGTTGAAACAAGCTAAGGTTCTGGAGCCAATAATGAATTAGAGGTTCAGACTGTAGTTTGTGAGTGGTTAACAAACCCTGGTCTGGTAGCAGAGGTTGAGGTAAATATTCCAACAAGATGGATTTTGATAAAACACTCCTTAGTTTATTATGACCTTGGGATGCAGCCAGTGCCTCTATTAAAAGCTGTAATCATCAGAAAAATAATGGAAACACCTGTTTATTATAAATGAGGGACACAGAATTCCATACCTAGGGGATTTTTAAATGCAGGGACTTAGAATGGGCCCACCATGTTACAAAAAGGGGGTGTGATGGGAACTGGATGGGGCGAAGAACGCATCTTATCACACAGGAGAACCCCGCCGCCGGATGTTCCCATTGTGTTGCACATCCGTCCCATTGGAGGCAATTTTTGAGAACACTTTTGAACAGTTTCCAAAAATCAACCCCTCTGGGATGGATGTGGAACATGATGGGAAAATCCGGGCATGGCGGTGGCATTCTCCTATGTGGTAAGATGCATTCTTTGTCCCATCCGGTTCCCATCACACCCCCTTTTTGTAACGTGACGGGCCCGTTATAGAGCCTGTGCGATAAACCTATTAATGGAAGCTAGAGGTTTCTTCAGCTGTATACATAAACTTATTAGGTATGAATTCAAAGATATAGCCATGTTAGTCTGTAAAATAAGCATGTAGAGAGATCTTGTAGCACCTTGGAGACTAACTGGAAGAAAGAAGTTGGCAGCATGAGCTTTCCTAGATACCAACCTACTTCCTTAGATGCATTTGGAATGCAAATAGAATCCAACTGCATCTGAGGAAGTAGACTGAAGTCTACGAAAGCTCATGCTGCCAATTTCTTTCTTTCAGTTAGTATCAAAGGTGCTACAAAATCTCTCTACATATTATTAGTCATTCCAGAATAGAAAGATGAAACACATATTGGCCATTTCTTTCAGTCAATTTTCCAGTGTATACAGTATTTTGCTGCACATAAGGCATAATATGTGTTATATTCTGTTTTTATATTTCTTTGACTCAAGATTTATTATTCTTAATATTATTATTTGTTGAACCTGAGTTGAATGAATCACACTCTGCCACTGTAACCAAAAATCGGGAGAAGGAGCAGGTGCTCCAGCTGGTACTCAGAAAATGGTTCAGTGGATGGAACTGAAATTTGGCAGCGTAGGAGAGGTAGCTTTGAGGGTGGTCTGTGCCAGTTTTGTGATTGAAAGGATGAAAAGTCACTTTTGTGTGGGAATTAAAATTTGACAAGAGACCTCCTGCAGTTTGATGTCTCTTCTCTCCCACTGGACTTTGCAGGGCTTACACTTTGTCAGCCAATTTGTATTGCATCTGTTAGGGAAAGTGTTTTCATGTTTGGTCAGGGAGAATGTAGTTTTTAAAGTTAAGCTGTAGAGGCTGTACGGAGATTGTGCACATACACAGTATGTTCTCTTTGGTATAGCAATTGCTTATAAATAAGGATTCATAGAAGGCAATGACAGGCCTGGCTTTATTATGTAGGTTTAGAATTATACTTCACAGATTATGCACTGGGGGAGGGCACTGTCTAACTACAGAGGGTGGGAAGATGAAAGAAACTAGGAATTGAGGGAAAGAGATACCCAGTAAAGTACTGGAAGTGTAGAGGACAATAATGATAGGAAATCAATAAAAATTCTGTAGAGGTCATCCCCCCCCCCCCAAAAAAAAACCCAATACAAAATAAAAAATCTTATGTGAAGTCGAAGGCTTTCACGGCTGGCATCTATAGTTTTTTTGTAAGTTTTTCGGGCTATTTGGCCATGTTCTAGAAGAGTTTATGCCTGATGTTTCTCCAGCATCTGTGGCTGGCATCTTCAGAGAATGCTGGCATGGAAGTGAGCTGAGTATATATATATATATGTATGTATGTATGTATGTATGTATGTACTGTGTGCTCCTAGGTTTTAAGCCTTCAACTTAGAACAAGATGGGGATACATTGGCCTGTGGTGTCATTCAAAATAATAAACAACCCATTCCGAACCCAGCATGACATGAGAGCAAATGTGGTGTGGTGATCTGAGTGTTGGACTAAAACTCTGGAGATCAGGCTTTGAATCACCACTCAACCATGGAAACCCATTAAATAATTACCATGGGGTCACCTTAAGGCAGAAATTATTTGAAGTTATGGAACAACAGAAAACCCATTCCTGGCTCTCTCTCATAGCTCCAGATGACCCAGTCCCTCCTCCCTTTGATCCTCTCCCTTCTCAGTCTTCTTCATCCCTCCAGTCTTTATCTTCTCATTCACTTCTCCTGCTCTTCTTTCAACCTTCCCAGTCTTTGAGTCTTTTAACAAGTTTAACAACTAGTTTATGCAAAGAAATGTAAATCAGTTTGTCCTGTCAGATATTTCAGACTATATATCCTACAATCCCTTATTACTAAAGGAAGAGAGTAAAGTTCCCCAGACTTAGAGTCTTTACATCAGAATCTTCTTCCTGACATGGAGAGTCTGAGTCATGATACCTCTAGACCCAAATTCTGTACTTCACTTGAAGAAAAATGAATTATGGAACTCTCTGCTACTAGGAAGTCACTGTGAAAAAGAATCAAGTAACTTCCAATAGAGGGCTAGTCATAAGGAGAAAAGTACCCAAAAGTATATATGATGGAGCAACTGGGGGTTACACTGGCACATTTCACTTTGAAGATTTTAGACAATACATTCTCAGATTGGCAAAGATTCCTCCTTTTTTATTTCATGCATGCTTCCAGACATTTTCCTTGATTAAAATTAAGTCCCCAAGTTAGTTTTACTAGCGTTACAATCACTGTAGAATCATAGAGTTGGAAGAGACCACAAAGGCCACCTAGTCCAACCCCCTGTCTTGAAAGAAGACACAAAGCACTCCCAACAGATGAACATCCAGCCTCTGTTTAAAAACCTCCAAAGGAGACTCCAGCACACTCAGAGGGAGTGTGTTCCACCGTTGAACAACTTTTACTGTCAGAGAGTTCTTCCGAACGTTTAGGCAGAATCTCTTTTGTATCCAGTTTGTATCCATTGCTCTGGTTTCTATTCTCTGAAGCTGCAGAAAACAAATTTTCTATATCCTCAGCATGACATCCTTTCAAATATTTAAATAAGACTATCATATCACCTCCTAAATTTCTCCAGACTGACACACCCAGCTCCCTAAGTTGTTCCTCATGAGCCATTGTTTCCAAATCCTTCACCTTTTGGTCGCTGTCCTCTGGGCATGCTCCAGCTTGTCAACATCCTTTTTGAATTGTCATGCCCAGAAATGGATACAGTATTCCAGGTGAGGCCTGACCAAAGTAGAATAGAGTGGTACTATTATTTCCCTTGATTCTAGACACTGTACTTCTATTGATGCAGCCTTGAATTGCACTAGCTTTTTTAAGCTACTGCATTACACAATTGACTCATGTTCAACTTGTGATCTGCTAGGACTCCTAGATTGCCACAGTCTCCCATCCTGTCTGTGCATTCCATTTTTTCTCTCCATTAAGTGGAGTATCTTACATTTCTCCTTGTTGAAATTCATTTAGTTAGTTTTGGCCCAGATTTTAAATCTATTAGGGGCATTTTGAATTCTGATTTTGTCCTCTGGGGTTTAACTACTTTTCCTAACTTAGTGCCACTTGCAAATCGGATAAGCATGCCCTTTATCAAGTCATTGATAAACATGTTGAATAGCACTGGGCCCAGGACAGAAACCTATGGCACTGCACTGGTCACTTCTCTCTCAGATGAAGAGGATCCATGGGTTAGCACCCTTTGGGTTTGGTTGGTCCACCAACCAATCTCTTAGGGGTGTTACAGACCACCCAAAACGGGTGGTCTTGCGCCGCTGCCGGTTGCTGTGTCTGGGAACCGCAGCAGCCAAATCGCGCAGTTCCCGGGCACAGCAACAAAGAAGTGCCAAAATGGTGCTTCTTCCTGGGCTCCGGAAGAGGCACCACAAGGCATGAGGCACACACTTGCAGCACCACTTCCAGTGCACGATGTCCAGATGCTGTGTGTCCGTGACATCAAAATGGAGGTGCCCATCTGTATAGGGTGCTGCCATTTTGATGCACTCATTACGCGCGAGGGGCAAGGCACGTCAGCAAGCGCTGCCCCTTGCGCATAATGACAGCGCCTCATGGGGCCCATCTGTAATGCGTCCTAGTTTTGTTTTGAGAGTTAGGAGGGGGAGAAATTCAGATTGAATATCAATATGATCTGGATCAAGTAATCATTTGTAAGCATCATAGAGATTGCTTTGTGTTAGGTGTGCTAGCAAATTTTAGAAAGATGACAGCATAGTTTTAACTTATCATGCCGCTATCAAATTATTTTTTCTTTGTCTTACAATAAAACCCATTATTAAATGTTTACCCTTCTGCACATGGAATAAGACTGCATTAGGCAGTGAGTGAATTGTTTCTGTTCAGCAATGCCACTGAGCTGATGGGGGAATAAAAGAGTGAAATAAATTGCTAGAACTGCATCACAATCTGAATTTAAAATTTTGCTGACCTGCCCTATATAATCACTCTCTGTGGAGCTGATTCACAGTTCTTTTGTTCTCCAGGAAGGTAAACCTGTCATATAGTATACACAAATTATTTCTGTCCTGAAATTTCTAGAGAGCTGAGTATTGCCACATATAATTATATTTGGATGCTACAGGTCTTGTAGCAAAATAAACAATGATGACTATTTGACTGGTGTGTTATGTAATACTGCAGTGTTCAACTGAACAATAACTGGATCCCTCCCACCTTACCCCTTCAATTCAGTCTCTTTTTAGCAGAGGGCTAACATTTTATTTTCAGCCTCACTTGTCTCCAGCTAGCATTAATTAATGGCCTGATCCAATGACTCGCTGTGCCAGAAAATAAGGCTCTGGGATTCAGTGTAGCAAATGCTGTGACAGATGAGACTCACAATGACGTCATGCTGTATTTGCAGGAAAATTTTAAAACCTTACTGCAACATAGAGATGTGCCAAAACAAATGTTAAGGTTTGGGGCATCAGGGACTGTTTTCTTAAATTCCCATGTGCTTGGCTTCTAAATTTAAAACAGATGAGACTGGAAGCTCATTGGACCTCTACCTAAGAGCTGAAGTAGCACAGGGACACAGAGCAAAACTGAATCATGGGGATCACTCCTGCCATATAAGAAAATCGCTTTCCTTTCAGGGATACTAGAATCCATAATGATAACAACAGAAAAAGTGTGAAGCTTAGGGTTCTATGCCGTTGGGTAATTTAGGCTTTTTTTAATGCATTAATTAATATTAGCATGTTTGTTGCCTGAAATGCCATTTCCATTTATCAGGTGAAAGATTCTCTGTCTCTGTCTCTGTCTCTGTCTCTCTCTCTCATATTCCCACTACAAAATCAAAATAACCCGGTGTGGAAACTGAGTTATTTTGTGATCAACTCTCTCCGGGGCCATTTGCTCCCCTTTTACTCTCCTTTGTTGTTCACACTTGAGGGGAGGAGAGGAAAAGCGGCTGCCATGGAGAGAGGAAGAAGAGGAGAAGGAAAGAAAAGGCAAATGCTTGAACAAACCTTGCCAAGAAAACCCCATGACAGATTGAAGGCACACAACAACAATAGAGGAGGAGTGGGGGCATGGTGGGAAGGCTTGGGCCCCTGTGGCTCCTCCTCTGCCTCCTCCAGATGGGCTGTGCCCTTCACTTAGCCACTGCTCACCGGAACCCTCTGGAGCATCTTCTCTATATATGGCAGCAGCAGCAGCAGTAGTGGTGGTCTGTCTCCTTCTCCTCCTGCAACTCTCTTGCAAGCTGGCCTGGGGTTTCCTTGCCCTGGCTCCACTTTGGCCCCAAAAATCAAATCCAGGAAAGGAGGAGGGAGGGAGGGAGGAGAGGATCCAGAAAGAGAATGCCCGTCCAGAGAGACCCCCATAGGAGCAGGCAAGGCTGAGCCAGCTGAGTGGCCTTAATGTTTCCGAGATGGTTGCTAGGATAGAGAGGTCCTGCACCCAGCTCTCTCCTTCCAAGCTGCTGTTCTCCATGATCACTGCAGCCCAAAAGCCGGGTCCCTAAAAGCAGGACCCTACTCTGCAAGGTGAGGGCTTGCGAGGGAGCCCAGCTCACCACCCTTTCAGATGAGATGCGAATCAGATCCCACACTTCCCCTCCGCTGAACTGTTTTTTTACAAAAAAACACTCCCCTGAATCAATCCCCCCCCAAAGAATTCTAGTGTCTGAAAAAGTGCTATTTTTTTGGATTTGTCTTGCTGTAACGCGAATCCAACTGAATGCAGTCACATCTGAAACACCACACATACAGTGGACCCTTGTTATACGCTGTGGTTTGGTTCCAAGATCCCCCGTGTATAACAAAATCCGTGTATGCTCAAGTCCCATTAAATCTAATGACATAGCAAAATGGTGTCCCTAATAAAAAATGGAACATCAAGGTAAATTTATACTTTTTTGGAACATTTTCAAACCGTGTATGCTTAAATCCGTGTATAAAAAATCCGTGTATAAGAAGGACCGACTGTATATAAATCGATCAGGAAATCGATGCACTCTGCAGTGGGAATGAGCCCTCAGTGTGATTGTGTGTGTATGAGTGTTCAAGTCACCTGTTGATTTATGGTGACCCCATGAATCCCATAGAGTTTTCTTAGGCAAGGAATATTCAAATGTATTATTAATATTCTAGGAACTGTAGTTTTGTGAGACATTTAGCCTGTCAGACAGCTCTGCTGCTGCAATAAACTACATTTCCCAGGATTCCCTAGCACTGAGCAAGGGCAGTTAAAGTTGTATCAAACTGGATTATTTCTGCAGTGTGTTTGGACCTAAGAGACCTCTAATCCCAGTGAATCTGGTAGTTGTCTTCATCTGTATTGTGTGTATGTGCAGGGGATCATAATACAGTGGACCCTTGTTATATGCTGGGGTTTGGTTCCAAGATCCCCCGTGTATAACAAAATCCGTGTATGCTCAAGTCCCATTAAATATAATGACATAGCAAAATGGTGTCCCTTATAAAAAAATGGAAAATCAAGGTTTAATATTTAAAATGTATACTTTTTTTGAACATTTTCAAACTGTGTATGCTTGAATCCGTGTATAAAAAATCCGTGTATAAGAAGGGCCAACTGTATTAATCTAACATACATGGCTGTTTGGGAGATTACTAAAATAATGTTTATGAAATACACTGAATACTGGAAACTACTATACACATGCTCATTGTTCTTATTTATGGACTTTGTATTATTGAAGTATGAAAAACAGATAGTTGTGCTTTCAGCTTCATGCTGTACTTTATTGTAATTCAGCAGAATATACCATTTTATAAAGTTCTGACCCAAATTATTTCCTGGTGCATATGAACTGAAAATCAATATCAATTGATATTAATATCTGTCCAATCCCAGTTCAAGATTCTCAGCTTTTCAAATCAGATATGATCATATTCAGTGCTTGCTTGAGTGCATCATTATGACAGAACACATGATATGATATCATAAGATGCAAAAATGTCATCTATGACATGATTAAATGAAAGCAGATTGGTGCAAGCAGAACATTCAAAGATGATAAATCTTGACAAATAACCTCTTGGTGCTTCTTCCTCTGTCTCATATCCAACCTAGCATTTATTTAATTATTTAGGTACGGTAGGTTTTACCTCCCTACATGAGTTCTACTCACAAAATGCTTTGGTACCTGCTTGGGCAGGCATCTGTTCTCTTCTACATATGATATATTTTCCTTTTGAAGATGTCCTCTGAAAGCAAAGCCAGTCCATGTCTGGTTAAAGGCAAGAATGATAAGAAGAGATAACTAGTTGATGGGAGTTAGATGTGCTGGACTGTAGCTTCCATCAACAGTTAGAGATGTAGTTTATCTGATCGGCAGGAGACTGGAGAAGATTATAGCTTGTGTATATCCCACAGAATTTGTGAAAGTTGTTTTTTAGCCACACTGGCTGAGGGGAGTGGAAGTTGTAGTCCACTTTGCCATGATCTAGTAGTCAGTTTGCCACAGTTAGTTTTCAGTAGTTTCGTTGATTCCTTGCCTGAAACATTTATTTCTTTACAGATCTTTTGTGTTTTCCCTCTAGACAAGTGCACCATCCCCTTGAACCAAATCCTACTCTTGGGGTCACATATTATCCAGCTGCTTTTGCATATTTCCACATTCCGATGTGATGGATCATTTTATTTTTATTTATTTCTATTTTTTATTTCTATTTTATTTTATTTTTTGGTTTCTGTAACTGACTTTTGGTCTATGACTGGACTAAATAATCAGTTGGAATACACACGTCTGGGCAGTAAATAGCATTGTGAGTTCTTCTCAAGCCTAAGCTCAAAATTAATAATAATAAATAATAATAAAATTTATTCATATCTTGCCCCTCTGCATTCAGGCAACTGGACCGGCTTACAACAAAATTGTTCTTGTAATATGCCTTGAAGTCACCTTTGACTTACAGTGACCCTATAATACAGATTTTTTTTTGATAAGATTTATTCTGGGAAGGCTTGCTATTGCCTCCCTTTTAGGCTGGGAGAGTGTGACCCCTCCAAGGTCGCCCAGTGGGTTTCCACAGCTGAGTGGGGATCTGAACTGTCATCCTAGTCTATCACACAAACTACTATACTTTCTCTCTAAACTGAAAATACTGCCCCTTTAAGGCATCTGCATCTCCAGGCTGCAATAGTGAGCTGGCCTATTGGGGGGACAGGATTAATTTAGATGGGTAATTTAGATGGGTAAGGGCATTCCAGGACAAGTGGCAGCAGCTTCTGTGTTTTTATTTTCCCTGTCCATTTTAATAATGCCATTTGGCTGGCATGCAGGTAGTAATGTTCCCTCACATCATTCAAAGTATGGTGTTATTCAGAAATATGCCAATCTGCCAAGAAGAGACATGCTGCTTATAGTGAGGGCCAAATGAAATTCTTGCAGGGAACAGTGAGATTTTCCGGCCAATAAGTGATAGATGCGTGTTTATCTTAGCAGCCTTAAAGTATAACTCTCTTTGCAACTATATGGGATCAGAAAATCCATTTAATCTCTCAGTTAGACTCTACATTATAGGAATGTAATTTAGCAGTACATGAACATCTGTGACTATCAAAGATTTTTCTAAAACAACCATTCACTCAAATTATAACTTTTGACCAAAGCCAAATAAATAAATAAATAAATAAATAAGCTAGCCATCACAGGGCACAACCACATGATATGCCTCAGAGAGTTGTTACTGGATGACCTTGCCAAGATCTGGCTAAACTAGCCAGCTTCTTTTTAAACACTGTGGTGTCCAATTATCTCCAAAACATTATTTTTTTGCTGATGCAATCTCAGTTTTAAATCTGGAGAAACAGTACATATGAAGGCTGAAGCAGCTTTTTATTGAGTTGTATGGGACATTCTAATTCCTTGTTTTACTCCACCTTACATTCCTGAATATCATCCTTACTACATTGCTGTTCTTAACTGCCCTTGAGTTGACCTTGACTCATGGCAACTCTGTAGGTGCGACATCTCCAAGACCCCCTTTCCTCCACTGCATTGTAGGCTCAGGCCTGTAGGCTCTTTGATTGAGTCTAACCATCTGGTATGAGGTCTCTCTCTCTTTCTACTGCCTCTGACTTGCCTATCATCATAGTCTATTCCAGTGATTCATGTCTTCTTATAATGTGGCCAAAGTATGATAGCCTCAATTTAGTTATCTAGGCCTCCAGGGAGAGTTGAGGTTTGATCTGATCAAGGATCCATTTGTTTATCTTTTTTGGCCATCCCAAGTTAATGGCATGTAAAGAAGTGCTCTAATTGGAAATGTTGTCATTCAGTGCTAATTAATATTTAAACTGCAATACTGAAACTGGTAGAAATTGTCCATGTCATCCAATTAGTTTCATCTATTCCATTAAAAGTGCTGCCTGTTTATTTTCAAGTCATCTTGGGAATAATTTAGTATATGAGTAGGCAAGCAGGAATAGTTGGTTAGAATCCTTTTTAGAGCCACTGTGATGTAGTGGTTTGGATGTTAAGCTAGAAATCTGGGAGACCAGGATTTGAATCCTCTTTTGGGCATAGAAACATATTGGGTGGGACCATGGGCAATACACACTCTTTCACCCTAAGAGGAAGGCAATAGCAAACATCCTCCAAGTAAATCTTGCCAAGTAAACTCAGTGATATAGTCACTATAATGCAGAGTCAACTTGAAGGGACCTAATAACATAATATGCCAGCCTTTCCTAGTTGCTAGTAAGAGCATATTTTTTCTCTTTTATATATACTGGTCCTAACATCATCTGCATACAAATGAGGACTAGGTAGGCTGATTCCAAAATAATCTATAAATGTGGGCATATTAAAAACATTCTTAATATTTTGAGCAAGCAAATATTAAATTTCTTTTCTCAGTGTCCGCATTCATAGATGGGGAAATGCCAAAAAGATATGTCTTATGATATAGAATAAGATCTAAAAAAAATTAACCCTACATTCAGAGTTTGGTACCTGCATCATCCTGAGGGAAAAATAAGGTAAGGGAAGACCATCAAACAGATTTTCTAAATACAGAATTAAATATTTGTAAATGCTTTCAGGGTACATCAAAGAATTACAACAAAGAATTTAAGCATTTGTGGCAAAATATTCCTTTTGAGCATAACCATTTTACCCCAGGTTGCTTAATTTAAGTGATGTTCAGCGCTAGAATATCAATGGTTCAAAGTTATACAATTGATTCAGGCCCCATGTTGGACGGAAAAGGTGTAGTTTGTTTCTTCTTCTTCCATAATCACTTCTGAAATCTCTTGATGTTTCTGTTAATCTTGCCCTTCCAAGTAGGTTCAGACAAAAGCAAAAATGTTGCAGTCTCAGCCTCTCCTAGCTTGTGTTTTCTTCCTCATTAAAAACTTTTGCCACTTGGACTGCACTCTGTTATTGTTTGGCCACATGTGTCCCAATGGAGCCTGGAAATGCAGGGGAGGAGGAGTTCCTGGTATGAGGAGAATTCATCATGTTTCCTCTCCCAGTCCCTCTGGAGCTGCCAGAGATTAGTTTGTGTAAAATTAGAGCAAGAAACTCTCCAGAAAAAGAGGGCAAAAAACCATACTGTTTCTTCATTGACCCCCAGCACATAAACACATGCACACTCGTAAGTACAAAATGATATCCATGTTTACTGAAACTACAGAAAGGAATCAAGTGCACACTCTTAATTTTCATCAAACTATTTATTGTTTTTGAATTTGAGAAATATTGACTATTTGTCAAACAAACAAAAAGCCCCATAAGCTAAAAGTACAAAATCCTGAAATTATGTAGAAATAAATAAAGCAAGCAAGCAAGCAAGCTGAAGCTTGGTAGAAATATCTCTTGATTTAAAGAGACGGGCATTTCCAAGGCTGGATTAAGGTAGATGGGGTGATGGAACAGTTCCAAAACTAGGGTCCTCATCTGCATGTGCATTGCACTTAGGGCATGTCTACATTGGCCATTTACACTGGTTTCCCCTCACCTTCACATCACCCTGTCCAGATGACACAGGGCCAGAACCCTGATTCAAGTGCAGACTGTCTTTATATGGGAAGGCCAGTTCTGCACCAAAATCTGGGCCATTCCTGCCTTAAATCAAATTTTGAAAACCTGTCTTTTGCACTGGATTTTCCAGGAAAAATCCAGAATACTATGAAACGATGCCAGGCAGCTGTTTAAATAGTGTCCCACTGTGCAACTTGGTGCTGCTGCCACGAAGCATCCAGCCATGTGACTGACACTCGGGCATCTTATTTTCAAGATGTAACCCCACTTCAATCCATCGGGAGAGGTGGCGAAACACAAATAAATTTTATTATTATTATTATTATTATTATTATTATTATTATTATTATTATTAT